>NW_015160228.1:318340-323802 GCF_001447785.1 Gekko japonicus
CGGTGGGCGGTGTGTGCCTGTGCCTCTTGGGGCTGGGGGGGGGGGTCAACAGTGGGAGGGCTTCTAATGTCCTGGCCCCACTGGTGGACCTCCTGATGGCACCTGGTATTTCTGGCCACTGTGTGACACAGAGTGTTGGGCTGGATGGGCCTTTGGCCTGATCCAACATTGGCATCTCTTATGTTTTTATTTCTCCCTTTGTCCAGCCTCGAAAGAGCTCCATAACATTCTTGAACAGCCCTGAAATGACTGGCTAACTGCACACTGCCATGCACTGACCTCAGAGATACACCAGGAACACTGCCGTATACTGGGCCATACTCTTGGTCTCACAAGGCCAGTATTGTACATGACTGGCAGCGGGTCTCAAGGAGAAGTCTTTCACATTACTGACTACCTGACCCTTTTTTAAAACTGACGATGCTTGGGACTGAACCCAGGACTTTTCTACTTGCAATGCAGAGGTTCTGCTGCTGAGCCAGGGCCCCATCCTACTGAGCCAGACTACTGGCCCATCATGGCCAGTGCTGCCTACTCGGATTGGCAGAGGCTCTCCAGGGTCCCAGGCAAAGGGCTTGTCTCATCATCCACTACCTGATCTCTTTAAACTGGGAAGGCCAAGGAATGAGCCCAGAACCTCTCCTGTCCTACCACAGAGCCATTGCAGGCAGTGTTCCTTCTAAGCTGAGTTAGTGTGAGCTAGCTCACAGCTTTTTAGCCTCCGGCTCACAGATTTTTGACTCAGCTCAGGAAGGATGGCTCCAGAGCAAACTAATTTATGCAGCAGCCAAATGGCTGGCTCACAGCTTTAATGCCACCAGCACACAAAGTAGAATTTTTGCTCACAAGACTCCACAGCTTAGAGGGAACATTGATTATAGGTTCAATCCCAAGCATCTTGAGGACCAGGCAGTAAGTGGCGTGAAAGACTGAGACCTGGAGAATCACTGCCATTCAGAATATAGACAATATTGACCTTGAAAGACCAATAGTCTGATTTCAGTATAAGAGAGCATGTGTGTGTTCAGTCTGTGTCTTTAACAACTAGATCTGCGCACTTTTGCACGTGACCCTCTTTCTCCCCATGCTTTGACGTTTCACCTGATTTCTGCATATCAGACTCCAGTTAAGACAACAAAGTAGAGTAGACAAAGTCCTGGCCAACTTATTTGGGGAGAAATCTCTTGGAGAGCCAGTTTGGTGTGGTGGTTACCCTTTGGAGTGGGATCAGGGAGACCCAGGTTTGAACCCCCACCCTGCCATCGATGCTCGCTGGGGGACCTTGGCCTGGCTACACACTCTCAGACTCACCTACCTCACAGGGCTGTTGTGAGGATAAAATGGAGACGGGAAGAATGTTGTAAGGTACTTTGGGACCCCATTGGGAGGAAAGTGGGGAATAGTAAACCCACTTTAAACATTTAACTTTTTTGCTGGAAGACCGGATAGAGAGGATATCTTTAGCGGTGGCAAAATTTTGCTTTCTGGCCCTTAAAAAGAGGAAGCTTATACCTTAGATAGTGATCTGATGACAAATTAGCGTTGTATTGGTGCGTTTCAATGATACATTGTGTTGTTCCTGTATTCGTTTAAAGGTTTTTTTAAATATATATATATTTGATGTATGTATTTACTAGGTACTTATGTATTTATTGTGTATTTTATTATTATTCTTGGAAACATTCTATTGGTTGGTCGCTTGACCGTACTAATAAACTTGACTTGACTTGCTGTTGAAAAGAGCCTGTCAGACTGTACAAGCCTTTGTTCTGATCGACCAGTGCTCTCTCATGTTCTTAACCTCTCCCTGAGAGGACCTCTTTTTCCTACCAAAGTCTCCTTGACTGTTGTACATCATTTTTGGATTTTGCAGCCCTTTGCCTTGCGCCTGGACACACATCTCAGAAGCATGCAGGCAGAGCCCAGCTGTAGTGGTCATCGCTCCCTAGCCCCCCAAGTTAGTTGTCTGCAGCTATGGAAGGGGCCCCTTTGTTCATTCTGAATCAAAACGCAAGAAATAGTCCCTCTTCCTGCTCTCTTTCTTCTGTCTATTTTGGGTGGCACAGAAACGCCTCCCCAGCTTGCGAACTCAATCTGACAGCTTTGCCGAGTGTCTGCTGTACCTTGAGCTTCCCAAACTTTAATATTTTGTCAGTGAGATGTTGTGCGACAACACAACATGTGCTAATGCGGAGCCTTGGAATGTGAAAATGTGCTTTCGGAACTGGGGAGAAATGTAGGTTTGTGTCTTTCAAAGCACCTTGGGGTAAAGAATGCAAGCAGACACCTGTGCTCGGTCTTGAACAGCTGCGTGGGCAGAAATGGAATGGGTGAAGCTTCCTCCTCACTGCACCTTTTTGCTAGGAAAAACTACATCTGATGGATTTCTGCCTGTGGGAGCCCTGCAAGGGAAGAAAAAACACCTTTCCTCTGTTGAAGTGGTATCTGGCTGCCTTTCGCCCGCACTCTGAAACCTACAATCACATGCACCCCGATCATAGATATTTTTTGCTTAGGGGGAGGTTCCAGTGTGTTTTATTTATATACTTCATTTACATCCCACCATTCTCCCCAATGGGAACCCAAAGCAGTTGACCCTGTGAGGGAGGAAAGGCCAAAAAGAGTGGCTGGACCAAGGTCACTCAGCAAGCTTACGTAGCAGAAGTGGGATTCAAACCTGGAATCTCCCAGATGTTAGTCTGACACACTAACCCCTACACCAAACTGGCTCTTAACAAGGCTATCTCTCAAATAAGTTGATCAGGAAAAAAACCCTGATGTTGTCTATTCCACTTTGTCCTCTCCAGTGGAGCCTAGCAAGCATCTCCAGGTGATTGCTGGAAATCGGCAAGTGGAAAATGTCCTCCCCTGTTGATCCCTAGCACCTGAGGTTGCCACTGCAATGTTCCCTCTAAGCTGCGGAACCTTGTGAGCAAAAATTCCACTTTGTGAGCTCCTGGCATTAAAGTTGTGAGCGAGCAGTTTGGCGACTGCATCAACTAGCTTGCTCTGGAGCCCTCCTTCCCGAGCGAAGGCAAAAACCTGTGAGCCGGAGGCTAAAGAACTGTGAGCTGGCTCACACTAACTCAGCTTAGAGGGAACACTGGTTGCCAGTCACCTGGAGAACCTTCCCCTTCAACAGGGGTTTAATGGGATGTCATTTACCTGGTGATGTTATTTACCTCCATGGTATGAAAAGCTTCAACTGCCCACTGCTGCACATTAAGCCTCTTTTGAAGGCACAAGCCTTTTCCCCTTCCAAGTTGCTGGCAACCTTACCAGCACCTGATATCCGGTGGTACGCTGCCTTTGAACATGGATGCCCCATTTAGTGAATACCATTGCATATAGTAGATTGATTGTTCTCTGGCTGTGAGGATCTGTTTAATTGTTGAACTTGCAGAGTTTGTTTCCTCTTCTTATTCTTGGATATATTTTCTAAAAGAACACTGGAACCTGCCTCTGGCCTTTCCAAGGAGAAAGGCTAAAAATGCCTATGATCATTCTGCAAGCCTCTTCACATGATTTAGAGAAAATTCCACCATCCCCACAAGAGTTATTGTTGGCCATGAGATGGATGGATCTGAAAAAGAAGCCAAAGGGGACAGGTCTTTGTGTTTCCCATTAGCCACAACAGCTTTGTAAAACCTCCATATAACTGGGGCAGTAAATTTACAGAAACCAGTCAGATTGACTTTCAAGTACATCAGATTACAGGATGTGGAGTGGTATATGGTATAGGTAAAGGTTCCCTTGCTCGAAAGCCAGTCGAATCCGACTCTAGGGTTGCGGTGCTCATCTCCGTTTCAAAGCCGAAGAGCCAGCGCTGTCCGAAGACGTTTCCATGGTCATGTGGCCAGCATGACTAAACACCCAGGCGCACGGAACGCTGTTACCTTCCCACCGAAGTGGTACCTATTTATCTACTTGCAATTTCTTGCTTTCGAACTGCTAGGTTGGCAGGAGCTGGAACTAGAGACGGGAGCTCACCCTGTCTTGCGGCACCCGGGTCTTGAACTACTGAACTACTGACCTTCCACAGCCTGCAGTTCAGAGTCTTAACCACTTGAGCCACCGCAGCTCCTGGTATATGGTATAGCCTGACCTAATCAGACTAAGCAGGGTCAGTACTTGGATGGGAGACCACCAGGGCAGACTCTGCAGAGGCAGGCAATAGTAAACCACCCCTGCATCTCACTTGCCTTGAAAAGTCCCTTGCTGGGTCACTGTAAGTCAGTTGTCAAACTTTGACAGCACATAGAACTTCAGTCTTGGCAGCTCTGACCCTAGAGTGGTAATGCCCACTCTTTGTGTTAAACTAAGCAATCAATTAATAAGAAGTTCCTCTGAACACAAATCACCTGTCTGTAATAGAGGCTGTCTGTCGAAGCTCTGCATGATTGACTGCTTTGGCCTGACCTCTGCTGTGTTATGTGTAATTCTTCTCTCTATATAAAGTGAAATTAGTTTATCCCTCATGCAGCAGAATTTCTCACCCTCCAGATAGAATGCCTATTGTATCTCTGCGTGAGTCACTGTTCTGGGTGTGCTTCCTTCCAGTAAGAAATCATGCTTAGAAACAGTAGTCAGAAATACAGCAAGGGGCAAGTCAGAGATAAGCACCTCCATGTTGCATCTCTTTACGACTCACTGTGCTGGGCTGCTCTCCTTTCAGTCAGAAACAGGAGGCAGAAATGCAGCAACCAGCCTCCTCTCCCCAAAATCAGACCTTTCAGGGCATCCTTGGCTATCAAACGTTTTGGAAAGAAGGGTGGCATAGAACTAAGCCTCCAAGTACCCCCCCTCCCGCCGCCTTTCCATCCCAATAATTCTTCTCCCAAACTGTCCGGAATGTTAAGAGTTGGAAGACGACCCCTAGAAGGCTCTCTGGTCCTGCTAGAGGCTGAAACGCTACTCTTTTATCACGACGTGTCTGTGTGCAAAGGAGCAGAAACAAGAGACTATTAAAAGAGAAGGGGGGGGGGGGGAGAGGCACGCAAGGCAAAGCACCATAGAGAAGCAAATTAAGGAGGGCTCTGATCTGCCTGGGTTTCTGCCTGCCCAAAAATGCACCCTGCATCTTAATTCGCCATTCTGTTCAGCGCTCGCTCGTTCTCTCGCGCACACACACACCTCCTGATGCCATTCCGGCTCCCGGAGACCAGCCCTTTAAACACACACTGGCTCTCGCTCTCTTGCTCCATCCTTTCTGCTTTTCACACACACACACAGGCCGGTTTTGCACGCATGCTTGCAAAATCTGCTTTCAAGAGAAACAAGACCAGATTGCCCCCCCCCCATAACTGACAAGAAAGCCCATTTCTCCCATAGCTCTTATCCCCCCCCCCCCAAAAAAAAACCCTTTCCTTCGTCCTCTCCCTCTGGAGCTTGGTGATATTTAAGCGGCGGCGGCGGGGGAGATCCATGGGCGTCAAAATAAAACGCAGGGATTCTTCCCGCCT
>NW_015160228.1:324858-337544 GCF_001447785.1 Gekko japonicus
CCCTCCCCTCTTTCCCCCCCCTCGGAATAAAGCCCCCGCGAGCCGGAGATGGATGGCTTACTCTGCCCGACCAAATGCCGCTTTTGGAACGTTTTTTTCCTCTGGAGCCTTTGGGGGGACTACTTGGGGTCTGTCTGGGGCTGCCCGGCCAACTGCGTCTGCAACAAGACCGAGATTGATTGTACCAATCTGGACGATGGCACCCTCTTCCCCCTCCTGGAGGGGCAGGACTCGGGCCCCAGCAACGGGACCGCCAGCAGCATCAACATCACCGACATCTCGAGGAATATCATGTCCATGTAAGTCGCCTGGCGCGGCCTCGTTCTCCGCTCTCTCGCCTCCCCCCCTCCCTCCCCCCCCGGCGCTGGGCATTCACACGTCCATGTGGCGTTTGCAAAGGAGGGGAGTACCCGCTCCGTACGTGTGCATTGTGTATCAGGTGCCTATCCCGTGGCTGTGTGTGGGAAGCGCACGGGGCCGTAGCACTGCACACTGCGGATCTCCCCGTGCCTCTGTTCGGAAATTGTGCAGAGAGGAGGAGGAGGAGGAGGGGGGGGGGAGGCATCACCTCCCCCCTCCCTCTGTTGGAAAAAGCAACAGTTAGGACTGGGGACTGGCAAGAGCTTGGAAGTCGATGAGGATTTGTTGGCATCCCTGAAGGGAAAAGTCGAGGCTGTGGCAGGCATGTAGGAGGAGATCATGAATATCCCTAGTTTGTTTTAGCTGCGAGATGCTGTCTCTCTCTTTTTGGGAGATTTACAGTCCTCCCAGGATGGAATTTCTCTCCCTTTCTTCATGCTGTGGGAAACCCCCCCCATCTGTGTCCTCGCTGTTTTTTGAAAGACCTGGCAGCTTCTCCTTTAAGCATATATATTTTGGAAATAGGACAGAGGGAGAGACCGATCTCTTGTTCAGGCTCAGAGTCAAAATGTTACATTCTCTCTCCCCCCCCCCTGCAGCCTCTCTGATGCTGAGATGTCTTTCCTTTCCCCATGCATGTTTTGATCTCAGTGTGGCTGGGGTGAGGGTTGTTGAAACAGAGATATTTTTAGTGGAGTTCCCCCCCCCCCCTTGTGTGCTTGTTTATCCGGAAAATCAACTCCGGGTAGCTTTAGCCTTGTTAGGAGATACTGGTGGTTAGACCCCATGCAAAATCCCATCAGCCCTATAGATGGAGCCGGCCAAAGACTACCCGCTTTTGCTTCCCACCCCTACGTCCTACCTTCATCCAACTAAGTCTTAATCATGTGTATCTTTTTTTTTTTTTAAATCCCATCTCTATTCAAATCTCTGTATTTGTGGCGATGTTTTCGGTAAAGCATACTAGAGCGGAGGGGGCGGGGAGTGTGGATGGGGTTAAAACTCTGAGATATTTCATTAGCCTGATGCTAATTGAAATGGGAGTTCTGCCCCTTGAGGAAGTTGCATGTGGGAGTCCAAATCAGGAATGGGGGTGGGTGGGGGTGGGATTCTACATTTTTGGCAGTCATACACTGCGAGGCCAGGAATGAGTAATAGGGAAAGGGGTTATTTATTAGCTACAAATATTTCAGAAGAACAAGAGACTTCACAGGAGGCACAGGGTGGGGGCTGGGAGCATATATACTGGAAATGGGAAATAGCATCTTTTGCCCCCCAGGGGGCAAAATTGGGCAGAATGTTAAACCTTAACTCTCTTTGGATAACTGTCTCCTCGTCATATAGTATGATGGGTTTGATGCTGGGCTGAGTCTGGTGTTTGGCGGGCTATCTGGAGTGTCGCTGCATATTTTCCCGGGGCGGTTAAGGAAGGATCCCCCCTCCCCTGCCTTGCAAATAAGGACACTGGAGTTACAAGAGGACAGAAATGGTTACTACCCTCACCAGACAGGGATGACTTGAAGGGTTGGACGGGACCCCAAAGCCAAAAGTCTTCCAGTTGACAAGGCTCCATCACCTGGAGCCCGTTTTTCTTTGCCCCGGGGCAAAGAGCCATTCGGAAGCCCACCTTGCTCCATATATATAGATGGCTGTTTTCTTTCCAGCCGGCCTGTCACTCAGTTGACCTCTTTGCCAAATTTTCTCCCGAGGTACCAGAACAGCTGACCCAGTGCCACACTTCCAGATTCATCCCGCTTCCTCTAGTACTAAGAGGTTTCAGGGTAACAATAGGAAAAGTAAGAGAAAGTGTTTCTTTGCCAGCTGGTGTCTTTGGCCTTTGAACCCCTGGAGAGCATCTTCGAAGGCCAGGGAGAAGGTAGTTAAGCCTTCCAGGCATTTAGTACATGTGTATTTAAGCCAGTGTGTCTATATCATCGACTGAACTGCTGGGGGAGATATGATTATGCGAATCTTTTGTATTGGGAAAATGACTTTACTGCTCTGAAAATGTTGATCAAGCTATAGGTGAAGTAAGAGGAAGACCCTCTCAAATTCCATAATAAAGCAAAGGTGTCATCCCCCCCTCCCCCCAGAAAGAGCGATTGAATTCAAGTGTGTGTGTTTTTAAAAAGTTGGATAATGGTATGATGTTGTCAGGGCTGCTGAAAGATATTCACGATCCAGTTAGAATAAGCGTATCTTCTCCTTCCCAGGCCTTTGCCAAAGAGCTATGAGAAACTCAAGGCAGATGCTTCTTATACAAATATTTGATTGTGCAATTGTGGCTTGGAAGTTCAAGCTGAAAACAAAACTCTTATTGGGCATGCACATTCTACTTTTGATGTGGGGGGAGGAAGAGCAGCTCTTTAAATATCCCTAGGAAGAATGTATAGAGGGCAGCAAGGCTATTGGTGGCTGTCAACCATGACAGCAGAATAGAGTCTCCATATTTGAAGCCAGAAGCAGATTTGGGGAGTAATGGGGGGTTGCTTTGGTGCCTTGTTCATAAATTCCAAGGGGTGTCTGGTTCGTCACTTATAGGGAGCAAAATACTTGACTACATGGCTCTTTTGGTCTGATCCATCAGAACTTCTTAAGTTCTCATATCTGTTATCTGTTTGTTTCTGCCATCTTTGATACAATAATATTCCACAGGGACTGAGCAGTAAACTTCACTTAGAGAAGCTCTTAGAAGAACTCTGCAGCACTGAGACAGCTGGCTGGATTCACAGAAAATGAGCAAGGACCACCACATTCTTTCCTTGGTTTTGCGTTTAAACTCCCATGCCTTATTTATCTAGTGATATTTTTTAATGAGCGGGCAAGGGCCAAATGAACAGGGTGTGTTGGGTAGAATGCAAAATCCCAGTTGGCCAGACTTTCTTGTGAAATGGCAGTGAGACTGATAACAAGAGCGGCTTGGACAAAATCCTATAGAGCCCTCCTGGGTTCATGAACTGTGCAACATGGAATAGGCCGTTCACAGGGTAAAATTGGGCTGCTGGCAGATGGTGGAGGTCTTGGAAGCTTTTTGCAAGAAGTGAGGAATCAAAGTGATGCCCTCCCTTCCCAAAATATCCCCTATTCATCTTGACTAATGATTAGCCCCCAGAAATAGAGGTGGGAGGCAGGAAAATGGCACCCCCCCAAGTTCAGTGGCATAAACCAGGTAGCTTCATAGAACTTACTTAATACGACAGGACCTGGGTGGGAGGGACCAGAAAAATGGGCCCAGCATCCTAGTGGGGGAGGCCTTCAGTAAGCAAAGGGTTAAGTGTCTGGGGTGCTGTTTCAGGTAGGGTTGTCAGTTCTGGCATGGGAAATTCCTGGAGATTTGGGGGTGGAACCTGTGGAGTGGGGAATCTGGGGGTTGATTTCACCTAGAATCTATGGTGCACCATAGACTCTGCCCTTCAAAAGTGACCATTTTCTCCTGGGGAACTAATCTCTGTAGACTGAAGATCAGTTGGAATTCTGAGAGAACTCCAGGCCCCACCTGGAAGCTGGCAACCATAGTCAGGATACTGTGTGGCTAGCCTTGCAGAAATTGATAATGAAACTATTGGCTATGATGCCCATTACGTGTGGAGACTGAGCAGTGCTGGCTGGTTGAGAGCTCAATTTTTTGCCACATTATTGATGGCAGTGGAGCCAACCAGATGATCAATGATGGTGTTGAGAAGGTAGGAGGGTGGTCCCCTCGTGTCCTACCAGAAATCTTAAAGACCCCAGATATTGTGCTTTTGGTGTGATTTTGGTTTCTTCCTCTTCCTCTTAGGAAAGTTGGTACAAGGGCTGGAAGAAAAGGCTTATTTGATGTGGGAAATGCTGGATTGACTTCTAGCCAAAACTCTGCTTAGTAGAAAAAGCCACACTATTCATGGGAGTTCAGGAAGCTGCCATGCATCCTTCATTGTGCCGGGATCTCTCTGCAGCTGAGAACCAACCCTCTCCAGCTGCCAAGCTGTGTAGCTATCGGAGAGATGGCAGGAAGCAGCCAGGTATCCTGCTGTCACGTCTGGATCCATTTCCGCTGAGAATCCCTTCCCAAAGAAACAGTTGTCCTTTTGTTGGCATTTTTTGAGGGGGTTTTGAGTCCTGCCCCCAAGGAGGATGATCATGGCTCATGCAGGACAAAACCATGAATGGATCTGGCCCCAACTGTGGATACTTGGATATGGAGACTGGGTCCATGAACAAGACAGACCTTTCTACAGATCGGGGGGGGGGAACCCTCCAGGCTTTGATAAATAAATAAAACTGGAGATCAGCCTCCCCCCAACAATAGAAGCACGGCCTGTATGGAGCTTTAAGAAATGAACACCCTCTCAGTGCTGTTGTGGGGGATTGCTAGGCAACAACAACAGTATTGTCAGTAAAAGAAAGGGGGGCAGGTCCCTTTCCAGAACTGTTTTGCCTTTTGAGGGGCGAGTCATTGGGTCCAGGCCCAGCATCAACCACTGGGCGACTTGCTACCCACCCCACTTGTATGAGTCACACACAGGGCTATTTTTGTAGAAAAAGCCCAGCAGGAACTCATTAGCATAATAGGCCACACCCAACAGAAAAACATTTGCATATTAGGCCACACCCCGACAGCTCATTAGCATATTAGGCCACACAGCCCTCGTTACCAGAAGTGTGGTCATCCAGCCACACCCACCTTTTGCTTCTTATTCTGTTTACCTTGTTTGTTGTCAACACCCAGAGCTTTTTTGAGCAGGAACTCCTTTGCATGTTAGGCCACACACCCCTAATGTAGCCAATCCTAATGAGTTTCTGCCATTGGGTGTGGCCTATTATGCTAATGAGTTCCTGCTGGGTGTGGCCAACTCGGGAGCCAGACGGAACTGTGTTCCTGTGCGTTCCTGCCCAAAAATAGCCCTGGTCACACAGGCCCTGATGCTGGCTGCTTTTCAACAGTAACCACCTCATGTAAGCCAGAGTGGTGCAGTGGTTAGAGTTTCTGACTAGGATCTGGGAAACCCAAGTTTGACTTGACCAAGTTTAATAAAATGGGAGGAGAGGAGAACAATGTAAGCCGCTTGGGGTCCTTATTGTGCAGAAAGGCAGGGTGGGAAGGAGAAAAGGAAACAGGGAAAGGGGAGGAGATGGGGGCTGCCCTGGGGAAGGAAAAGAGGAGCTAGTATACCAAGGGGATATAAGGGCAAGTGAGGTGCTCTTTGAAAGTCCTTGTGGGGTTCCGGTGGTGCAACTGGACCCAGCCTAGTGGCTGGAACTGTGCAGAGTTTTCCCAAGGAGAGGCTACCAGAGGGAAGGAAAGCTGAAGACAGGGAGTCATAGAAAAGTAGGTTGACTGGTGAGTGGGAAGGAGGAAAGGAGGCAGGAAAAGGGGAGGGGTGGTGGAGGCCATCAAACCCAGTCCTCCCTATCAAAATCGGCAGCTGCTCTCCAGAGTCATGGGCAGACGTTTTATCCTGGTCTTGCTGTCCCAAATCTATGAAACTAAAAATGTAAGTGATCAGACCAGGTCCTCCGCCACAACGTGATGGGTTGGGCTGCTTCTAGGCAAAGGCTTTGCAAGAGCAGTGAATCTGCATAAAGCAGTAAAAATAAAAGTTATGTAGAGTTTGAAAGCATTCTGAGGGTAAGCTGTACAGGACTGCAAGGATTCTCACAACCACCACCCTTTGAGGCGGCTGTAATATGGACTGAGGAGCTGAGACCGAGACAGGGGCCTTCGCAAAGCCACCAGAGGTGTAATATGAACTTGGGGACTCCATAGCTCGATGCTCTGATTTGGCTCTCGTTCATAGCTGCTTTTTCCCTGCTGCAGGACATGGTGGTCTCCAGTGTTCCCTCTCAGCTGAGTTAGTGTGAGCCAGCTCACAGTTTTTTAGCCTCCAGCTCACCCATTTTTGTCTTAGCTCGGGAAGGGATGGCTCCAGAGCAAACTAAATTATGAAGCAGCCAAGTCACTCGCTCACAGCTTGAATGACGGTAGCTCACAAAGTAGAATTCTTGCTCACAGGACTCCATAGCTTAGAGGGAACATGGGTGGTCTCTCATGTTAACCACCCCTAGTCCACCTGAGATTGTGCAAGTGGATGGTAGTAGTCTTTCCAAAACAGCCAACAAATCTCAATGAGCACCTCCTTCTCTTGATCAGCAAAGCCTGCACCAAGGAAGAAAGTGAGATCTGCTGGAAGCGACTTGTGGCAAAGATTCTGCAATCACCACTTGGAGGTACCCAGTGATTTCAAGGCGATGCAGTAGCAGGTTGTCCAAGCAGAAGGTTTGCGCGTGGGTGGAGTGGGCTGGAAGCCTCAGCATTGATCCAGTCGGGCACCGGGTTTCCATCTTGCTGTTTGCTCAACCTTTATCATTCTCCCAGTGGATGCCGGTAAAATCAGCTAATGATCACAGCTCGGTCTCTCTCCCACATGCTGCTGACCAGCTGGTTGGCTACAAGAGGTTCTTCAATCAACTCCCTCTCCTTTCCCGTGGTATTAAAGGTTCCGGAGTCCTTGGGTTGTGTGTTTTGCTCCTGCCCTCAGAATGGCTGTGGACCTAGGGCCGCTGGAAGTGCAGCCACAACCGGGCTCCATGTTGTGAGCTTGACCTCACCCCTGGTCTGGCGAGCCTTCCAACTGACCTGCTGGGTCACAGGGATGGATTTACATTGCAACGGATCTTCCTTGCAGAAGAGCAGCAGCTCAGTGGGAAAGAATATGGCGGCACGACACCTTTCTTGTGTGGTTTTGGCTGTGAACAGAAGTGTGGCTGGCAATAGGCAGGCCATGCCCCACAGGTGAACGGCTGACCCCAACCCCCTGGTGCACCTCCTTTCGAAGCAAGCCAGCCTAGTCCACGCCGCTGCTCCCGGTTTTGGCATCGTTTTCCACTGCTTCAGTACGATATTATCATCCTCGGCGTAACTCAATCTGCTGTTTAAATGCTCGTTAAGGAATGGAACAAAAGCCTCAATTAATTAACGTTCTGGATAGTTTTCTTCCTTTCTTCTCTCCTCGCCCCCACCTCCTCCTGTGCGCTCTTTCCTTGCTCACAGAACAGTCACATTTCTGGGGTGTGTGTGTGTGTGAAGCAAATGCTGCTTGCCGTTGTGCGCTGGGGAGCCGAGCCAAGGTCAGGGGGACTGGAGTGAGGAGGAGAAGCAGAGAGCGGCTGCAGGCTGCCTGGAAGAGTGCTCCTCCGCGAGGACTCAGCAGCTTTTCAGAGAGGACAGTTGGTGTAGAAAGGGGTGATGGCGGATGTGGTCTGACGTATCCTTGATGTGCCTCTGCAAAGCGGAGTAGGGGACTGTGACTTCCATAAATCTCTGGTGACTTTAAAGCAGTAATTCCCCAATTGTGGGTCACAGCACACTGGTGTGTCAAGATTAATTCCTAATTTGCTGCTTTTGTGTGCCCAAAGTACCCATCTGCAATGGAGGTGCCTGCTGTGTCTCTGCATGATTTGGTTGTGCTTTTTTTCTAGTTGCCTTGGAGGTGATAAGTGGCCAACTCTGCTTTGTGTTTCCATCAGGAGTATTCCACCCCTCCTGATACAGCAGAATTGCCTGGGAAGGAGGGTGTTCGTTGTACCTCTGTACAAGTCACAGCTTTGGGCACTCCCACCCCCTTTCCATCGAGGAGGCAGGTGCCTGGTTCATGCTAAAACAAGTGGAGGGAGAGGTCTTTTGCAGAGGGAGGTAGTTCTCTTACACTTCTTGGCAGTCAACATTTTTGAGTATCAGTGTGAAGCATGGCTGTGATTTTATAGCGGAACACCTTCTCTGAGTCTTATCAGAAGGGAGGGAGCTCTTGATTGGCCACCTGCATTTCCTAGGAATATTGTGCCCCTCCAAATAAAGCTGGGGCAGGGCAGAGAAGTGGTTGAGGCCAGCTTGCACCTCCGGGTAGCTTTTCTTCTCGTCTCCTTTTATTCCCGAGCAGCTTTAGCTTCTTGTCCCTTTCCCAGAAGATACTGCAGATGCATCTGTCTTCGTGACTCCAGGGATGAGGTCCTGACCATGAGCCATTAAACTCCCCTGCCCCCCTGGGAACCACACGGGCAGAGCCATTAGATATTGTCATGTAGAGTCAGGCACAATCCTTGTCTGAACAGCTGTTCCTGAGGCTGGGGCCATCTCTAAGCACCGGCTAGCAGAATGCTCTCAGAGCCTCGACGCAGTGTCCTGTGTGCATGTGCATGTTCTGTTTTCGAAGAGCCTTGTCGAATGTACAGGACCACTGTTCTTCCCCCCATCCCCTTTCTCTTACTGCTCAGTGTAGTTTGACCCTTGATGCAGCTGGCAGGGGAGGCAGGGCAGGCATTACCATATGTTCCTGCAGCATTGATGTGCCGTCCTCCTGTTCACCACAACTGGATGGAAGGGGGTCTGTTTTGTTCTGTCTTATTTGCTGAATCCCTGAGGGCAGCAGGTTTGGAGCTGTGTTCCAGCAGGGAACTCTGAGCGTTGTTAACGAGGAGGTCAGCAATAGAGGGGCCGTGGCTCAGAGGCAGAGCATCTGCTTTGCATGCAGGAGGCCCCTGGTTGAGTCTTTGGCCTCTCCGGTTAAAAGATGATGAGGAAGACCGTGAAGAGCCACTGCCAGCCTGAGTGGGCAAGGCTGAGCTTGACAGATAAGCGGTCCAGCCCAGTAGAAGGCAGTGTCATGTTCTCTGGCTGCAACGAGGAAAGCCGCCTTCCCATCTTCTGCACCAGTGCTAGACTACAGTTCCCAAGATTTTTTGGAAGAAGCGACACCCAGCAAATTTCTCTCAGGTTGTTATCTGAGTATTGGTTCTGGAGTATTTAATTCTCAAATTTTGTTCTTGCATTAAAAAGAAGAAGAAGATACAGGGCTTGAAAGGATGGAATGGCTGCGTCTGTAATCACGTCTGCCTGAAATGTGGGCTCTTTGGCTTAGCCCTCAGTGGGAGCTGTGGTGCTGTGTGCATTTCACCTGTGCCTTACTTTCGAAGTGGGGCACCATGAACTCTTGGGGAAATGGCTGTGCAAACAAATCCTTGGTGGAGTCTGTGGACCTGGCTCTTGGTGGACACCAGGCTGAAGAATCTGGAGGCTTCCAAACACCACCTTGCATTAGACCACCTGTGACAGACAGAGGGCTGTCTTGCCCCCCCCCGGGGGGAAACAGCCACTCAAGCCTCTGGGAGTGCTGCCCCAGCATCCAGTCACCTTTGAGAAGGGGGATGGAATGTTGGAGGGAAGCATGGCAGGAGTGCCCTGCTTGCTGGTGTGGCAGAAGAGAACCCAGTTGTTAGGCTTGTCTCTGGCAAGGAGCAGACCTTGTGCCATTTAGTCTGACTCTTGGGGGAGAGCGCAGGATGGTGTGTGGGTGGAATCCTCTCTGTGTGTGTGAGGTGAGGTGAGGTGAGGATCCAACCTAGTTGCTTATCAGTAAAAGCCTGTTTATGCTGGGAAGTATTTAGAAAATTGAAACTGTGCTCTTAGTTGGTTTCTCTTCTGTCTGTGTGCTGCTGATCTGTCCCTTAAAACCAACTTGTAAATAAAGAAATCTTCTTTGTTGTTAATATATAATTCCTGCCTCGGTGACCTCCGTATTCTACTTGTGCACCACAAAACTTTATGGCTGTGAACCCACAGCTGATACACTCACTACTTTTAGAACACCTGGAACAAAGTTTGAGTCTAGTGGTACCTTTACGACCAACAGAGTTTAATTCTAGGTTTACGCTTTCGTGTACATCAAAGGAATTCAGTCTCTGCCCTTGACATGCTAGTCTTCTAAGCGCAGGGAATATATGGCTAAGTGAGCACTGAAGTCCTCCATATGATACAGGCTCCTGTTGGCAACACTGGGCCTGCCAACTGCTTCCCCATCAGCTGTCTTTCTTTCGGAGCAGTACCCTTCTTTCACTTGTTTCTTCCTGAGAATCTAAGACATCGTAGTGAATTCCACCCATAATGATTTTTATCACTTTTTAAAAACCAAAATCTTCCTGGCCCCACTGGCGGACCTCCTGATGGCACCTGGTATTTTTGGCCACAGTGTGACAGAGTGTTAGACTTGATGGGCCATTGGCCTGATCCAACACTGACTTTTCTCATGTTCTCATGTTCTTATGATCATGCCACAATCCAGTACGAGTGGGTTCCAGTTTCATCCTCCTCCCTAATATGTCTCACTGTTAAAAGGTAAAGGTTCCCTTGCTCGAAAGCCAGTCGAATCCAACTCTAGTGTTGCGGTGCTCATCTCCGTTTCAAAGCCGAAGAGCCAGCGCTGTCCGAAGACGTTTCCGTGGTCATGTGGCCAGCATGACTAAACACCAAGGTGCACAGAACGCTGTTACCTTCCCACCGAAGTGGTACCTATTTATCTACTTGCAATGTCTTGCTTTCGAATTGCTAGGTTGGCAGGAGCTGGAACTAGAGATGGGAGCTCACTCCGTCATGCGGCACCCGGGTCTCGAACTGCTGAACTACTGACCTTCCTCAATTCAGCATCTTAACCACTTTAGCCACCGCAGCCCATGTCTCACTTTTACCAGCTGCTTTTTTTGGTCCCAGGACCAGTTATTGACCTTAGAAGTGATGGGTCATGTCGCCTTTCCCATTTTAACTGTACCTGTCCATCTTAACTGTCACTGTTTTTACCCTATTTGTTTTAAGTGGTATAATTTGTATTTTTCTCCCCTCCAAACCTCAGCAGCCAGTCACAAGAAGCCTGGTGAAGCCAGCTCCTTGGAAGGTTTATTTCAGGTATACCCCACTTTTCTCCCCGATGGGAACCAGAGGTAGTCAGTTCTGCTAGTGGTGTGCATCAACATTCGGGGCAGATGGGGACATGGAAGCAGTCCTGGGGCAGGCTGAGTCAGCTGCTGGAGGTGGTGAGACACTGGCTGTGGTTGTGACCACCCAGGTCTGGACCAAAACAGCCACTTGGCTCAAGCCGCTCCAGGCTGTCAGCAGCCCACCGGGGACTTCCCTGGTAAGTGAAAAGGGTCACTGAAGCCCTGTTAATATTAGGATGAGCAATAATACCCTCACAAATTAAAAACAGCAGTGGAACTAACAAGGATTTCCCTCCATCTCTGCAGCAAGACTTCTAGGTAAACTGAAAGAGCTTGTCAGATCTCTCAACTGAGGGGTGTGTGACTCACTGCCAGTATATTTTCAGTTTCACCGTTTTTTAAAATAAGGGGCTGCTGTTGGTTGGCTGGTGGTGTCAGGCCTGGAGAAGGCTGCCATAAGAACATAAGAGACGCCAATGTTGGATCAGGCCAAAGGCCCATCCAGTCCAACACTCTGTGTCACACAGTGGCCAGAGATACCAGGTGCCATCAGAAGGTCCATCAGTGGGGCCAGGACACTGGAAGCCCTCCCACTGTTGTCCCCCCCCCCCCAAGCACCAAGAAGACAGAGCATCACTTGCCCCAGAGCCCCTATCTATACCTTGTGGCTAATAGCCACTGATGGACCTCTGCTCCATATGCTTATCTAATTCCCTTTTGAAGTCATCCATGCTTGTAGCCGCCTCTACTTCCTGTGGCAGTGAATTCCATGTGTTAATCACTCTTTGGGTGAAGAAGTACTTCCTTTTATCCGTTCTAACCTGACCGCTCAGAAATTTCATTGAGTGCCCATGAGTTCTTATATTGTGAGAAAGGGAGAAAAGTACCTCTTTTCCTACCTGCTCTATCCCATCCATAATCTTATAAACTTCGATCATGTCACCCCTCAGTGACATCACAACTCTTTAGCATATTAGGCCACACCCCATGCCTTCCCTTGGCTTGCCCGGGCACCCCGCGGCTGTGGGGAGCACAGGCAAGCCCACCCCCGGACAGGCCAGGGGAGGCATGGGGAGGCATTTAAATGCCTCCCCGATCCTTCCAGCCCCCCCCCCCGGCCCACTCACCTTGGAGCTGCTAGGGGGGGTCACTCTACAGGCCTTCCCTCTGTAGCCACGCATGCAGAGGTTTTGGCTGTAGTGGGCGTGGCCAACTCTGAAGCTAGCCGGAACTCCGTTCATAAGAACATAAGAACATAAGAGACGCCAATGTTGGATCAGGCCAAAGGCCCATCCAGTCCAACACTCTGTGTCACACAGTGGCCAGAAATACCAGTGCCATCAGGAGGTCCAGCAGTGGGGCCAGGACATTAGAAGCCCTCCCACTATTGACCCCCCCCCAAGCACCAAGAAGACAGAGCATCACTTGCCCCAGAGCCCCTAGCTATACCTTGTGGCTAATAGCCACTGATGGACCTCTGCTCCATATGCTTATCTAATTCCCTTTTGAAGCCGTCCATGCTTGTAGCACCCACCACTTCCTGTGGCAGTGAATTCCATGTGTTAATCACTCTTTGGGTGAAG
>NW_015160228.1:338496-374740 GCF_001447785.1 Gekko japonicus
TCCTCAGGAATGGAGGCAGATTTTAAGGAAAGATTACATGTTTTTGTCAGGAGATCCACAAGTTCACATTTGAGTTCTTTCAGAACTCTCGGATGTATGCCATCTGGGCCTGGTGATTTATCAGTTTTTAAGTTGTCTATTGGTTTTAGGACCTCCTCTCTTGTCACCTCAATCTGACACCCCTCCTGAAATCAGCGGTTCTGGATTGGGCAAACACTTCTCATCTTCCACAGTGAAGATAGAGGCAAAAAAATGCATTTAGCTTCTCAGCCATTTCCTTATCATCCTTCAGTACTACTTTTACCCCTTGGTCATCCAAGGGCCCCACTGCCTCCCTGGCTGGTTTCCTGCTTCTAATGTATTTGAAGAAAGTTTTATTGTTGGTCTTTACGTTTTTCGCTATATGCTCCTCATATTCCCTTTTTGCCTGCCTGACCACAGACTTGCATTTTATTTGCCATAGCCTATGTTCCATTTTATCAGCCTCACTGTGACTAGCTTTCCTTTGCTTAAAGGAATCCTTTTTACCTTTTACAGCTTCCATTACTTTGTTTGTTAACCATGCAGGCTTTTTCCTAAACCCTTTTATGCCTTCCCTAACCTGCGAAATATAGTTTTTTTTGAGCTTCTAGGATTGTAGTTTTAAATAGTTTCCAAGCTTCTCCAATGGTTTTGACCCTTTCTACTTTTCCTTTCAGTTTCCTCCCCACATGTCCCCTCATATCAGAGAAGTTACCCCTTTTAAAGTTAAAAGTGGTTGTGGCAGTCTTTTTGGCCAATTCACTTCATTTCCAAGGGACTGCCTGTTGCTTTTATTGGCACGTTGGCACACATACACAGTCTCTGCGTAGCTGAGCTAGCCCTGATATAATGCTGGGAATCATCTGGAACCGCCATTTGTGTTAAAGCTTTCAAGAAAGGGGCTTATGGATTCATTAGAACTGAAGGGTAAAGCTGGGATGTACCACTTCAGGTTAAGAGGTGTGTCTGAGTCCCCCCCCCCCCCCCTTTTTTTTTCTCCCTGTCCCGCCAAACAACCCATACAGGTAGTATCTTGGGGAGAAGGCAAGGCTGAACCTTTTCCCTTTGTGGCCTCTTGTTAATGTACAGAGTGTTTTGGGGAGCTGGAATGCAAGTATACAAGCTTTTTCCTTCCCCTTCCCTGCTAGAAGGTATCAAGGGAATTGCCTAAGGCATTTGCCTTTCATAAAAAGAGGGTTGGTATATGTAACTATTATACTCTGCTTCATATCCCAGTGTGGGCCCAACGTGGTTTATAACACTCTGTGCTCCCCCTTTTTGTCCATTTTGTCCTTGAAAGTCAATTTGCTGTAGTGGTTGGCTGTGCGGACTCTAATCTGGGAGAACCGGGTTTGATTCCCCACTCCTCCACTTGCAGCTGCTGATGTGACCTTGGGTCAGTCACAAGCTCTGGCACAGCTGTCCTTGAAAAAGAGCAGTTTGTGTCAGAGTTCTCTCAGCCCCACCTACCTCACAGGGTGTCTGTTGTAGGGAGGGGAAGGGAAAGGAATTTGTAAGCCACTCTGAGACTCCGAGTGAAGGGCGGGGTGTAAATCCAATCTCTTCTTCTGTTCTCCTTCTTCTTGCAAGGGCTTTGTGGGTTTGGCTGAGAGAGAGAGGGTGACTGGCCCAAGGTCCCCCACCAAGTTTCCATGGCAGAGCAGGGAACTGAAGTAGGCCTCCTAGATCCTAGCCTGATACGCCAACCACTAAGCCGTGCAAAATTGGTGGGTGTTTGTGGTGGGCATTGCTGGTTGTAAGGCAGGCCTATGAGAGAGAGAGTGGCTGCTTGACTTGCAGTAGAATGCCTGGGCTGTCTCCATTGGCTGTTAAAAGCTAAGCTTGAGCTGATGCTTGGAACGAATGGTCTACCTGTGGTGGCTCTTCTTACGAAGTGACTCACGTCTGTGGATTGTTGCTGGATGCTCTGAGTCTCTGCCTGACTAACTTGTATGGGAGAACCTGGCCTTGCCCGAAGCAGTGTCTGTCTCCCTGCCTTCCTGCATGTCCTTGACTGACTCAGTTCCACGCTTGGATTGAACCTAAAGCTTTTCAAAAGGGACGACAGTAGTTCTGAGTTTAAAAAAAAGCAGAAGATGTAAACCAACGAAAGAGATTTAAATGAAAACATCAGCTATAGAAAAAAAGATTGAATGAGGTGATCAATGAGGAAATTGGCTGACTGGGGAGGCTGTAGGATCCCCTTCCCTGGAGACCTGCAAGCAGAGGCTGGAGAAGAATCTACTTAGGGATGCTTGATTAATCACTCCCAGCTAGGATTAGATTCTTGGTTAGCATTCAATTTCTGACAGGGGAGTGTCTGTTAATTGAGCTAAACCTGGAGTAAGGCGGGATCTGCCTGTTGGCTGATTCCCACTTGCTGACACAGAGACAATGGTCTCTCTGCACGTCTTTCTGCCTCGTGTTTCCCCCTTCTGAGGGCAGCAAGGCAGGCTGCGGAAGTCACTCCAGTCATCCCAATGAGGCCTCAGAGTGGCTTAAAGATAAAAGGTAAAGGTTCCCTTGCTCGAAAGCCAGTCGAATCCGACTCTAGGGTTGCGGTGCTCATCTCCGTTTCCAAGCCGAAGACCCAGCGGTGTCCGAAGACGTTTCCGTGGTCATGTGGCCGGCATGACTAAACACCAAGGCACATGGAACGCTGTTTCCTTCCCACTGAAGTGGTACCTATTTATCTACTTGCAATTTCTTGCTTTCGAACTGCTAGGTTGGCAGGAGCTGGAACTAGAGACGGGAGCTCACTCCGTCATGCGGCACACTCGGGTCTCGAACTGCTGAACGAACGACCTTCCACAGCCTGCAGTTCAGTGTCTTAAGCACTTGAACCACCGCAGCTCCCAGAGTGGCTACAACATCTTTATTCACGCTTAAATTTTATCTGGGAGCTTATAACTTTCTGTGCACAACAACAGCCCTGTGAGGTCAGTTAGCCTGAGACAGAGTGAGTGGCCCTAGGTCATCCCGGATGCTCGTCCAACACTGTACCTGCCACACCATCCTGGCTCTCTTGTCACCTTCTTTGCAAGACCAAGGGCAGAGGCTGCTGCAGAAGAAAAGCCCATTAATGGGCTGAGGCAGATCTCACTAAAAAGATGGGAACGATTGGGAGGAGCATCTGTGGTCTCATGAATGGTCATTCTTTTTTCTTTCAAATTTGAATAGCAATTAAGTATCTAGTAGAGTCAAGTCCTCCTTGAGTGGTTTCTTCCCATTTGCCTGCGCTTTGGCTCAGGTACAGGACAGAACAACTGGAAAGTCCATAAGGGCAGAATTTTTCCAGAATCTCTGTTATCATTCACACTAGCATGGTGTAGTGGCTAAGAGTGGCAGACTCTGATCTGGAGAACTGGGTTTGATTCCCCATTCCTCCTCCACATGCAGCCTGCTGGGTGACCTTGTATCAGTCCCAGTTCTCTCAGAACTCTCTCAGCCCCACCTACCTCACAGGGTGTCTGTCATGTACCTTGTGTGTACAGTTTGATGTAGTGGTTAAGTGCACAGACTCTAATCTGGGAGAACCGGGCTTGATTCCCCACTCCTCCACTTGCAGCTGCTGGATGACCTTGGGCAAGCCATAGTTCTGTCAGAGCTGTTCTTGAAAAAGAGCAGTTTCTGTGAGAGCTCTCTCAGCCCCACCGACCTCACAGGGTGTCTGTTGTGGGGAGGGGAAGGGAAAGGAGTTTGTAAGCCACCCTGAGACTCCTTTTGGGTAGTGAAGGGTGTGGTATAAATCCAATCTCCTCCTCCTCCTCCTCCTCCTGCTTCTTGGGAGAGGAAGGGAAGGTGATTGTAAGCTGCTCTAAGACTCCTTAAGGTAGATAAAAGTGGGGTATACAAACCTTCTTCTACTGCTGGGTTAAAAGAGCCTTCAGCTTGGTAGAAAGTAGCTATGTAATTGGGATATATGTGGGTTTGTGTGTGTGTCTGTTGGTGCAAGGGTGTCCTTGGGGCATAGGGATCTGCAGAAGGCCATATGGGAGATCAGTGGAAGGGTGGGTGGAACTAGCTTTCTGCTAGCAGGATCCATTAGATCTCTGAAAATACATTTGACTAGTTCATCAATCAATTATAGAGTGCTGGTTCAGAAGACTCAGTGTTTCCTCATTCCTTTTGGGTAAGGGGGAACTTGACTGTGCTTGCATTGTGGTGCAACATTTGGCATCATTAGGGCAGTTCTGTGTGATGTTTGGTGCCATGGGAGGGATTCTACTCTTATTGCACTGCTTGCTTGCTTGCTTGCGTGCGTGTAGGAAAGCAAGCACGGGGGAGTGGGGCCATCTGGCCTTCCCTGTGTTTCAGCTGCTGCTGTCACGATGAAGCAACGGACTCGCAGGCTGCCTTCTCCCAACACCTCTGTATCATTCCTGGTGCCAAAGATATGGTGGGGATCCTGTTCCCCAACCTCTTGGGACATGTCCCCTCGCTGGCAGTCTTCAAGCAGTGTCTGGACAAATGCTTGACCTGCATTGAGCAGAGGGTTACACTAGATGGCCTGGATGGCCCCTTCCAGCAAACTGATTCTATATGTTGTTGCTTTGATCCTACTTGCTTGCCTAATGGTGTATCAGTGTTCTGTACTGTGAGATGGCGTGTGCGGTACAGCAACATAACATCAAGATTTCAGAGAGATTTGTGCTAACCTTCAAATTAAACTCTGGGGGGGGGGACTTAGGCTAGTTATACGAAACAACAATAAGAACAACCCTGTTTCAAACCTAAGGTATTCGATAACTACCAAACTTTCTTGCATTTTGAAGGAAAACCTATAGTGCCATAATTTCTATCAGTGTTTGTACCTTGGGATATTTTTTTTGTCCTCAAGAACATGTTTCTCTGTGGAAGAGATCATCATTTTGTCATGAAGAGCAGCACCTCTCTAAGATACCTGAAGACTTTCCTGGAACAGGGTGTTAGAAAAAAACTCATGGGATATTGTCCTCTCCCAGTATGTTACATGGTCAGGGGTTAGAAAACTACCCCAATGGCAAAATGCACCCTTTTTTTTTTTTGTTTCACAGGAAGAAAACTGTAAGTGGTAAGAGGTTGTACTCTGGGATAGACCAAGATGGGTAGCTGTGTTAGTCTGTCTGTAGCAGGAGAAAAAAGCAAGAGTCCAGTAGCACTTTAAAGACTTACAAAATATGTAATAGGGTATGGGTTTTCTCCTGAAGAAGTGAGCAGTGACTCACAAAAGCTCATACCCTGCCACGTTTAGCCATACACAGGGCTATTTTTGGGCAGGAACGCACAGGAGCGGAGTTCCGGCTGGCTTCAGAGTTGGCCACGCCCACTATAGCCAAAACCTCTGCATGCCTGGCTACAGAGGGAAGGCCTGGAGAGCGATCCACCCTGGCCTCCCCGTGTCTTCCCCAGCCTGTCCAACAGCCAGCTGGCCCGGGCTCCCTGCAGCCGCGGGGCGCCCAGGCAAGCCAAGGGAAGGCAGTTTAAACTGCCTTCCCTTCCCTTCAAGGTGGGGCTTGCCTGGGCTCCCCGCAGCCATGGGGCACCCGGGCAAACCAAGGGAAGGCATGGGATGTGACCTAATAAGCTAATGAGTTTCTGCTGTTTGGTGTGGCCTATTATGCTAATGAGTTCCTGCTGGGCTTTTTCTACAAAAAAAGCCCTGGATACAGAATGGAAATCCATCAGCTTTGTGAAGAAACTTGCACAGGTACAAACGGAGATCACCTTTCTCACCAAATGCAGAAGCCTGCACTTTGAGGACACAAGTGATAATGTCTGAAGAGGGAAAGGTTCTGGGCCACTTTTTCTCTGCGTTCTGTCCAAAACCTTCATACTGGGGCAGGAAATACGCCTTTGCTGGAGGGTTAAGGGAGGAAATGGATGTTGTTCAAGAGGGAAGGCAGGAGCACCAAATAGTGAGCTGGCAGTGTTGGACTGTTTTGGAAGCCTGGACTGAAAAGTCCTTGGTTCAGATCCCACCGGTGATGGATTTATTGGGTGGCCTTCAGAAAACTGCACTCTCCCAGGGCCTTTCCAGATTATTAAAGTCTAGACATTTCCCTTTTCACTAGGCTTCTGTTATTAATAAATAATATTTTTGAGAATTTATGTCCTAACTCTGGATCTGCAGATTCCCCCAAGGTGGCTCACAGCTTCATAAAAGGTGATCTTAAAGCCTCATCCAACAGTTAACAAAACCAGAAAGCAACAAAATGAAAGAGCTAAAATCCAGGATGATAACAGCATCCCTTTACCCCACCCCCCGCCCCCGTGCTGTCCTCGATCCTGCCTGGGAGGGTAGATTCAACGGAGAAGAGTGAATCTGGGGGGAAATTTATGGGGCGGCTTCGTCATCCTGGGGAGGGGAAGGGCTAATGGGAAATGTTATTTGCATTGGATAGGAGAGTCAGTATGCTATAATGTTGGGGATGGCCCAGGGTCGAATCCTCATTGGGCCCTGGAAGCTCGCTGGGTGAGCCCGGGCTAGTCACTCTCTCTCAGCCTCACCTATCTTGTGGGCTGAGCGTAAGGATAAAATGGAGGAGAAGAGACTGAGGTAAGCCACTTTGGCTCCCACTGGCAAGAAAGATGGGTATAAATGAAGCAAATAAGCAGGTATTGGAGCAAGCACAGGAAAGCCAGCGTGGCAGAGTGATTAGAGGGGTGGGACCAGGATGTGAGAGACCCACCTCCAAACCTCCACTCAGCTATGGGCTCAGATGACCCTGGGTTATTCTGGTCTTCTCATCTCCACCTGGCTGTCATGGGGATAAAGTGGAGGAAGGGAGAAGAATGTGGTAAGCTGCTTTGGGTCCCCACTGAGGAGGAAAGTAGAATATAAATATCTAAATGCATCGTTGTGATGCTTGGGTTTGGTCTGGATGATGCCAAGGGATGACCCAGTGAGAATCCTGGTCAAGGGACCTCGGTGGTGGCCTTTGCCATGAACCTTCATCCCAGACTGGAAAGCAGTCCATGCATGGCGGCCTCTGCACCTTTTCCGTGAATGGTCTGGGAGCATCTTTGGAGATGGGAAGCAGTGCTGTGGACTTCGTGCTGGGGCAGGAGCCTCCAGGGATGGTTCTCTATTTAGATTGTATCAAAGGAAGTCTGCCGGTGATTGTGGCCCAGGGCATTATTGGGGAGCATGATACAGCCATGGGTGCCCTGCCGCCTCGGTTCCATGGCGGAAGAAAAGAGCGGAATATCAGAGGAAGCAAGCAAATGCTATTTATTGCCATCCATTTGTTGTTGTTGTTGTTCAGTCGCACAGTTGAGTCCGACTCTTCGCGACCCCATGGACCAGATCACGCCAGGCCTTCCGGTCTTCCGCCGTCCTCTGAAGTTTGCTCAATTTCATGTTCATTGCATCTATGACACTGTCTAACCATCTCATCCTTTGCCGTCCCCGTCTTCTTTGACCTTCAATCTTTCCCAGCATCAGGGTCTTCTCCAGTGAGTGCTCCCTTCTCATTGGGTGGCCAAAGGATTTGAGCTTCAGTTTCATTATCTGGCCTTCCAGGGAACAGTCAGGGTTGATTTCTTTTAGGATTGACTGATTTGATCTTCTTGCAGTCCAAGGGACTCTCAAGACTCTTCTCCAGCACCATAGTCAAAGGAATCTATTCTTCTGCGCTCGGCCTTCCTTATAGTCCAACTCTCGCAGCCATACATGACTACTGGGAATACCATTGCTTTGACCATGCGGACTTTTGTTGGCAGGGTGATGTCTCTACTTTTTATCATGCTGTTTAGGTTCGCCATCGCTTTCATCCCAAGGAGCAGGCGTCTTTTAATTTCATGGCTGCTGTCACAGTCTGCGGTGATCTTGGATCCCAGGAACGTGAAGTCTGTCACTACTTCCATGACTTCCCCTTCTATTTGCCAAGGAGTGATGGGGCCGGATGCCATCCATACCTCTTCCTTATGCTGCATCCGCACATCACTGCCTACTGTGCTCTGCTTAGCTTTGACTGCTCACAAAGATCCAGTTAGAAAGAGGCTTGCCAACTCCAGTGTAGAAAATTCCTGAAGATTTTGGGACACCGTTTGGGGAGGGAGCTCAGTGGGGACGGCCTGTCACTGCATGACTTCAGTTTCCCCTCGATTGTGTGATTGACGAGTTCTGCCCTCCAAAGCCATCATTTCCTCCCGGGAAACTACTCTCTGTAGTCTGGAGATCAGTTGCAATGCTGGGATATCTCCAGGCCCCACCTGGAGGTTGGCCAAGTCACCCTAATCATTGCTTTTGTGCAACAACCAGGGCTATTTTGGGGCAGGAACGCACAGGAACCGAGTTCCGGCTGGCTCCTGAGTTGGCCACACCCAGCAAGAACTCATTAGCATAATAGGCCACACCCAACAGCAGAAACTCATTAGGATTGGCTACGTTAGGGGTGTGTGGCCTAACATGCAAAGGAGTTCCTGCTCCAAAAAAAGGCCCTGGGTTTTGACCAGAAACAAGGTAAACAAAATAAGAAGGGAAAGGTGGGTGTGGCTGGATGACCACACTTCTGGTAACATGGGGGTGCGGCCTAATGTGCTAATGAGCTGTGCTGTCAGGGGTGTGGCCCAATATGCTAATGAGTTCCTGCTGTTGGGTGTGGCCTATTATGCTAATGAGTTCCTGCTGGGCTTTTCCTACAAAAAGAGCCCTGGCAACCATCAATGTGTGGATGAGGTTCTCTCCCCCTCCCTTGTTGAAGCTGCTAGTGCAGAGCTTCATATTATGGGTGGGGAGCATGGCGCAGAATAGCTTGCCTCCTTCATGCTAAATGTGTTGCAAGGAAGACATCATGGGCGGCAGCATGCACATCTCTTGTCCTTTTTTCTTCCTGGGTATCCTCTGCAAATGCTCCATCCCCAGACTTCCAGCAAGCCTCTTTAATCAGGGCTCCAGATCAGTGTTCCCTCTAAGCTGAGTAAGTGTGAACTAGCTCACCATTTTTAGCCTCCAGCTCACACATTTTTGTCTTGGCTCAGGAAGGATGGCTCCAAAGCAGAGTAATGTATGCAGTGGCCAAATCACTCATTCACAACTTTAATGCCAGTAGCTCACAAAGCAGAATTTTTGCTCACAAGACTCCACAGTTTACACGGCGCATTGCTCCAGATTAAGCTCAGTTAGAGGAAAACAGCCCCACGGAGGTGGAGATTTGCAGAAGACAGTTGGTGCAAGAGGGGTAAGGTGCCCCCATCCCACTGATTCTAGTTGTCCCTGGCTACCACTTTTTGCAGAAAATGTGGCTTTGGGTGCATGCATCTGTTGAGGGGATATGGTACTCTTCCCTTAGACTGTAAATTCTTGGAGGACAGGGACCTGTTTTTGTCCCTCAGTAAAAATGCATCACTTCTTATTTAGGAAGGACCGCTGCATCAGAAGTGGCTCCTGATTTCTCCTGCCGATGGGAAGGTGCTTCCTCATGGCTGGGTTCTCAGCTGTACAGGCTCCAGCTAAGGTTGAAGGGGGCTGAAATCTTTGTTGCCTCTGGCTTCCCAGCACACACGTGCTCATTCTCCTTGGGAGCAGCTAGTCTGAACTCTGTGCTTGGCAGAACGATTTATTTATTTATTTAATTTATATCCCGCCCTCCCCGCAAAGGCAGGCTCAGGGCGGCTTACAGTCATATATGAAAATACATTGTACAAATATTAAAACAGATAAAACCATTAAAAACACAACAAAGTGCAAAGTGCTAGCAGTACAGTAAACAATAAACAATGGCGGCCTTCTTTCCGGCATCCAGCTAGAACGATCGCCATATTCCAGGCTCCTTGCCAGGCTGTCAGGTATTACTTTAGTGCTGGTGTTACTTTGGTGCTGATGTTAGGGTAATGAGAGGCCTCCGCGATAGGTGGAGGGATTGGTTCGCTCTTCAAAGAAGGGGGACTGGACGGAGGTAGGAACCCAGGCTGGAAATGGGGATTTGCTTTTGTTTAACTATATATTTATTGTGATTTTTTAAAAAAATCGGAATGTAACCTACTTCAAACCCTTTGGGAGGGAGGGAGGCAAGAAAATGAACAGCCGCTTGTTAACTTCCTATGCGGCATTAAGAACTGCTTAAAGCAGCTAGACAGGTCAGCCTGGCTCAGTAGTAGTACTATAAGTGTTAGTGTTACCACTGGGCTTCCCTGGTCCTAGTCTAACATGCTAACCTCTAAACCAAGCTGTCAACTATTCCAGTGGTAAGTACTACTACTATACCACTACTATTATTTATTTATTGAATTTATACCCCACCCTCCCAGCCAAGACTGGGGTGGTGGTGGTACTACTACTACTACTACTACTACTACTACTACTACTACTACTACTACTACTACTACAGCTATAGTACCGAGGAAACCTCAGTCTGCAGTTATGCTCCCTGGGTGATCTTGGGCCAGTTGTTTTCTCAGGCTTAACCTACCTCACGGGGTTGTTGTATGCAGGGCTTTTTTTGTAGAAAAAGCCCAGCAGGAACTCATTAGCATAATAGGCCACACCCAACAGCAGGAACTCACTAGCATATTAGGCCACACCCCTGACAGCACAACACATTAGCCTATTAGGGCACACCTCCTTCCCTTGGCTTGCCCAGGTGCCCCGCGGCTGCGGGGAGTCCAGGCAAGCTGGCCCTTGGAGGGGAGGCAGTTTAAACTGCCTTCCTTTGGCTTGCTTGGGAGCCCCGTGACTGCGGGGAGCCTGGGCAAGCCGGCCCTTGGACAGGCCCAATCCTTCCAGGGCCCCCCCCGGCCCGCCCGCCTTGGAGTCGATGGGGGTGTGTGTGTCGCTCTCCAGGCCTTCCCTCTGTAGCCACGCACGCAGAGGTTTTGGCTGTAGTGGGCATGGCCAACTCTGAAGCCAGCCGAAACTCCGTTCCTGTGCGTTCCTGCCCCAAAATAGCCCTGGTTGTATGGATAAAACTGAGGAGAGGAAGAGCCATGTGTGCTGTCCTGAGCCCTATGGGAAAAGGACAGGACGCAAAATACTAGCGCCACTTAGCATTTACACAGCACTTGAGAGGGTTCGGCATCTTCCTGTGTGCTCTCTCGTGAGGATCAGAGCAACCCTGTGAGGCTGGGATTCTTATTCTGATGTTTTGGCTATGAAGCTGATGTGGAAGAGCTGCTTGCTAAAGACCTCTAGTGAATTTGTGATACAGGCAGAATTTGAACCAGGGACTCTAAAGACTGGTTGCCCCTTGCTATAGGCTAGCATGGTCAAAGGGGAAGAGAATGGACATGCTGGATGCAGCACAGTAGTCCTCTCCAGCTCCAAGGCAAGGGGAGGAGGCCCTCAGCTTCGGGAGCCAGATGGCCAGTTCATCTATGAGAGGCGAGGTGAGCTCACTTATGTTTGGTGGGCTTGCAACATTGGTGGTAAGTTCAGGGGGTCATTTCCTGCAGGAGCGCACAGGAGCGGAGTTCCGGCAGTAACGAGCCCAGGAGGCGGGCACATGCAACAAGCCCTGCCCCCTGCTCCCAGCAGCCCTCTGTCAGAGCAAGAAGCGGCCAGGTAAGTTGCAGAGCCCCGCCCCCCAGCCCAAAACAGTCCAGCGGCACCTTTAAGACCAAGTTTTATTCAGGTACAAGCTCTCCCTCCTCTGCGAGGACAGATCTGCACGTTCCCCCCCCCCCCAATAGCTAGCAATCCAAAACAGTCCAGTGGAGCCGGAGGGGGGGGTGTTGCCTTCTGACACGGTGATGTCAGGGGGTGTGGCATATGCAAATAAGTTATGCTGATGAGTCATGCTAATGAGCTCCTGAACCTCTTTTTCTACGAAATGACCCCTGGGTAAGTTCAAGGTTGGGCATGACCCTGTGAAGGACTGGGCGTGCATCTCATTGGCTGGGCAGGCAACTGAGTAGCTCAAACAAGAGAGGGGGAGAATTCTTCCAAACTCGAAGATAAAAAGGAGACCCAGCTTCTTCCCAACGGTTTTAAAAAAGGGGGTGGGGCAGAACTTCACCATTGGATTGCCTTCAGAATTCCTCAGCCGGTGATACATAGATATAGGGTTGGATCCAGGCTAAATTTTCCATAGATAGAATGGAACTTTCCTGCCTTAACCTTCTCACTGATCTCCCTGGACCTTGGGGTGGTGAGGGGGCGGGCCGTAGCCAGGATTTTGTGGCTTGTGGGGAAGATTTTTTTCTGGTGGGGCTGAAGTCCTCAGTGCAGAAAGAAAAGCCATTTAGCCAATAGAAAGCTGTTACCAGGATAGATTCTGAAATGCAAGCTGTCAACCACTTTAGATGACAGTTCTCAGCTGCTGCCAGCTAATCACTTCTGCCAGCCAAAGCAACAATTCTGAGAACAAGCTGGCAGGTGGGGGCAATGACTTCTATAGTCAAGAAAGCTAACACGTGGGCAGAACAGCTCTCTTAAAGGAGACCAGTTTATTGACACAGAGTTAGAAGGGATCCTAGAGGTCACCTACTCCAACCCCCTTGCTTAGTGTGGGAATTAGTCAACTACAGCACCCCACTCTGCTTAAAGGAGCGCATGCCTTTAAAAAGTTTTAAAATGATTGAAAAATCGTGTACAGGAGTAACTCTGGTGGGGCTGTGCCTTGAAGAAAGGGGGCAGAGCCCCCCCAAACCCCACAGGCCTGGGGGGGGTAGGGGAGCTTGAGGAATGACATAGGGGGACGGTCTGCAACAGAAGGGGGAATTGTCAGAAATTGCCTGTTTAGCCTTGAGAACTCATGAGCTGAAAGTGATAAGAAAGGTGTGCCTGTAGAGTTGTAAACCCTGCAGAAACTCGGCAAAAATCCTCAGTTGGCTATGGAATCACATTCTGACCAAGGTTTCTTTTTGGATTACAGGAAGATGGGGAGGGGGGGCTAATGGTACTTGGATGTTGTTTACTATTGCAGGGGTGTCGGTGGCCACAGAGGGCAGCATTGTCTGGGGTAGAGTGTGCCAGTGTGGGATTTCCCCCCAGTCAAATAATAGCATGTTTGGTTTGTTTTATGCCCCAGGAACATTTCTGTTTACAGCAGGAAAAGCAAATAGTAAGTGGCCACTAGTTTGTGAATTGTTTACCCGTGTGGAAGTGATGGTAAAGACCAAGCTGTGAAGTCTCTTTTTGATGCATTCTGCTAAAAGAAAGTACAGTTGGGGTGAGCTACTTGCCATTGTTAAGTTAGGGCTCTGTGCTAAGTGAACATAATAAAGTCCTGCATTCAAGAGTAGCATGTTCTGATAGCTGAGGCATGCTTATTTTTGCTGAATTAAAACTGTGGTGTGTGTGGGGGATCCTCTTAAATCCCTAGAAGTTTTGTTTTAAGAGAGCAGACAACGAAGATCAGTGATTGGGGGAAGAACTATTCCAGGGGTTTCTGCAGGCACCACTGATGTGGGGGCATCCAGTATCTGAAAGACTGAGCCTCCTTGGAAGACAAGCCAGTTCTGCTTCGGGAGAGTCTGAACATACTAGGCACGGCCAATGGTCTGCCTACCCGAGCAGAAGCCGCTGAGAAGGAGGCAAGTTCTGAGGAATCAATCATGCAGAGATGCAGCCGACTGCGTTCCCTGCAAGTGGGTACCTGGTGCTCACATGGACTCCCCCCCTCCCCGCCTATCGAATTTGTCTATTGAGCCCTACAGCATGCTTTGGCAGTTCCCAGTTTACAGGATCTCAGGTGCCTAAGCTGATGCTGATTGGGGATTTTGATCTGCCTACCTTCAAAGGATGCTTCCTTTTCACTTGACTGGTGAATTTTCACTTGACTCTTTAAATTTTTGTTAGGACCTCCCTGTATTGATGTATAGTATGCATAATGTCTTAACTTAGGACATTGGCCAGGTCCAGTGGACTTTACCGTTGCCATGCTTGTACCAAGAGAGTGCCTTAGAATGAAGAAGAGATTGGATTTATACCCAACCCTTCACTCGGAGTCTCAGAGCGGCTTACAAACTCCTTTGCCTTCCCCTCCCCACAACAGACACCTTGTTGGGTAGGTGGGGCTGAGAGAGCTCTTTCCAGAACTGTCCTTGAGCTCTGAAATAACTTGTGACCGACCCAAGGTCACACCAGCAGCTGCATGTGGAGGAGTGGGGAATCAAACTGGCTCTCAGTTAAAGAATGCAACCAGTTTACTCCTGCAAGAGAACATTAATTGAGTCTTGCAGGGTCAGCTTGGAGGGTCTGGCTTGGAGAAAATTGGTAGAGTTGGGTCTGCTGGCCGGGAGAGATCCAGTATTAATAAATAAATAAATAAATAGGTACCACTTTGGTGGGAAGGTAACAGCGTTCCGTGCGCCTTGGTGTTTAGTCATGCCGGCCACATGACCACGGAAACGTCTTCGGACAGCGCTGGCTCTTCGGCTTGGAAACGGAGATGAGCACCGCAACCCTAGAGTCGGACTCGACTGGCTTTCGAGCAAGGGAACCTTTACCTTTTTATGTTCCATTGAGGAACTGCTCAGATGCTTTCCAGGAACCATGGGAGCTCCCCAGAACATATTTAGCAAGCCACTGGTGTAGGTGGGTCCAATGAACCAGCCAAGTGGCAGACAGTGATGTCTTGGGGAGCGGAGCAGAGGACTGTCTGGTTTAGGCAGGAGAGGAAGTCTTGTAGAGAGCCATGGCTGAGGGTTGCTTTCCATTTTTAAATATCAAGGGTATTCCCCGTAGTCTTTTTCCCCCTGTGTCTAAAAATATACCGTGCAAAGGGAAAGATTTGTGTACATGGGTGTACTTCCAAGAAAGCTCTGTGTGCCAGGAACTGAGCAGCAGCTCAGAGGTACCCAAGTCTCCCTTGGAAACCAACCCAGGTGTAAACTGTTCTCCACTGTGCTGTTTTTCTCTAGACACAGGAAGAAGCTGCATTCCCAGGACAGGAACGGTCTGCATTGGAGGGGCTTGCTGGGATTCCTTGGCTGGGGGGGTACAGGTGACTGGACGGATGGGAGTTGGCAAGATGTCCTGGAGACCAGTTGGGGGGGCGGGGTGTGTGGACCTCACTGCCCCTATAAAACATCTCAGAACTCAGTTAATTGTTTCATATTGTAACTGATACACCATCTTCAGCTCTTCCAGGAAGAGTTCAGCCTCCAAAGGTGTGCAGCAAACGGAATGGGCTGTGAAAGGGCTGTGGCTCCATAGCAGAGCGTCCGTTTTGCATGCAGGAAGTCCCAGGTTCAGTCTCTGGGATTGCCACTGAAAAGGCTCAGGTGATGGGTGATGCGGGAGACCTTCCCCTGAGACTCCAGAGAACCTCCAGCCGTCGCGGTGGACAGTACTGACCTTGATAGACCAGCAGCTCGACAGCTTCACGTCTGCTCCAGTTTCCACCCTACATTTGGACCTGTCCATGTGATTTTTTTCCTTAATGGTCCCATTCTTGTGTTTGATTTCTTTCCCAGCCAAGAGGAAACCCTCGTTTAATTTCTGGAGCCAGCACCCACTCACTGCAGGTCATCCTGCTCTCAGCAAGCACGAGAACAGAGTGAGTTAAGACGACGTAGCAACCTGTCAAATTGTTTTGAGTGAGAGAGACATAAAACTGATCATCAGGAGATCAGGACATAGAATGATAGAGTTGGAAGGGGCCATACAGACCATCTGGTCTAACCCCCTGCCCAATGCAGCACCAGCCTAAAGCGTCTCTGATAAATATTCATCCAGCCTCTTCTTGAAAGCTGTCAGTGAAGGGGAGCTCACCACCTCCCTGGGCAGCTGAGTCCACCTTGGAACCACTCTGGCCGTGAAAAAGTTTTTCCTAATATGCTTTTGAATGGATGTGGAATTTCAACCCAGGGCCTTTTGTGCTTTTGGAGAAAAGGCAGGTGAAACTTAAGTCTATGAGCTGTGATGTCACCGTTTCCAGGAGATGGAATCTGCTTGGCGTATCCATACTGCAGGCTTTAGTTAATGCTGATTTCTTACACAGAATCAGGCTACAGACCCATTTGCTAAGGACTGGTAGCTCCTCTGGCTGTCCCACAGTGCCATCAGATCTCAAGTTGGCATCTTCTTTCTGCAGATGAGTTTCACTGGAGATACTGAAGCCTGTCTTTTGTACGCAAGGCAGAGGGTGTCTGTGTTGTGGAAGGGTAAAGAGTGTCAGACTAGGATCTGGGAGTCCCAGGCTGAAGCTTGTTGGGTGACGACCTCGGGATAGTTGCACTCTCAGCCTATCCTACCTCACAGGGTTGTTGTTAGGATCACAGGGAGGTGAGGAGAACACTGCTATCAGCTGCTTTGCATCCCCAGAGAATACAAAATACCCTCCCACAGACCTAATTTGGGAATTCCCTAATTTGGGAATTTAGGGAAATATAGTACTGTATGTTGTGTGTGTGTGTGTGGGGGGGGGGGTGAAGTGAGGCTAGGAATATTGAAGAGATTCTCAGCACCATCACACAACTCCTGGGACTCTTTGGTAGAAGCCAAGATCATTCAACTCACTGGAAACAGCTATATATGTTTTGTGTGTGGATGAATGCATTTGTTGTGGAGAGAGGCCTGTTTCCATCGTTCTCTGCTTGTGAGCTTCCCAGGTGCATAGGCCAGGTGGGCAGTTCTTGCATTCTGCTGATAGATACCCCCACCCACAGCTTGTTTGGCTTCTGCTTCCAGCTGCAGACTATTCTGACTTCCAGGGGCAATCCCTTCTCAACCACTCATCCTCGATGCTCTGCTCTTCTCCATACAGAACAAGTAACGGAATTAAGAACTCGCAGAAAGATCTCGTGCCAGATGTCCCTGGCTCTCTGTGGCTGTGTCCCCTTCCCCCTTCCCCCTGTCTCTGTCTTCTTCTCTTTGGTCACCTGTCAGCGGGGAGGGGCCCTGGCTCAATCTGCTTGGCATGCAGAAGTTCCCGGCTTCACTCTTCACTTAAAAGGGTGAGACCAAGGAGAGCCACGACCAGTCTGAGTAGACAATACTGACCATGATGGACTCATGGTCTGATTCAGTAGACGGCTTCATGTGTTCAGCATTTCAGTTGCAAACCTTTTCTTGGCAGCATAACTGGACAAACTGAAGTGGTGTGCCTGTTGATGACAGTATATGACCAAATAGTAGTGTTGTTGTTGTTGTTGTTGGAAGTCTACCAGGGGGTCTCTTGCTTTGTTTTTGGAGCAGCATTCTGAATGAAGAAGGCCCCTTTTCTCTTTCCCCAACAAAGTCACAGGTTCCTTTTGTGCCAAGTGCAGTCTAGCCACTAGAGGACAGCACAGTGCACAAAAAAAAGGGTCCGTCTTAGATCCGCTTGGGCACAGACACCCAGCAGCATCTGGAGAATCGGGAGGGGAGGAGGTGGGAGGGAAATTGTGATGCCGAAGCCAGGCAGAATCCTGAATTGCCTCTTGGTGCAGAGAGCGCAGGCTGAGATGATGATGAGCTCTCTCAGAACAAAAGCTTGGAAATTACCTGGCGAGCTTGTCAGATCTATGTTGTCCTGGAGGTCTCTGTGCCCCGTTTTACACAAAAAAGCTGAGCTGCTGTAGATTTCCAATCAATGCGCACTGCATGTTCTCATGGCAAAAAATTACATGTGCACACTTGATACATGTGGTGGCCAGTGTTTACTTCCACAGAAGAAATTATATTTAGATCTTTTTGGCACAAAAAGCTTGACGATTGCCTGGCAAACTTGAATGAAAAGCCAGGACGCTTGGTGCCTGTCTGATTTACATAGGAAGCTGACCTGGGTGGGAAGCTACACTCTGATGTTTACTGTGTGTACCCTTGGCAAACTATAGGTGTGCACTTGGAACATGTCAGAGATAATGTTCCCTCTAAGCTATGGAGCCCTGTGAGCAAAAATTCTACTTTGTGAGCTACTGGCATTAAAGTTGTGAGCAGGAGATTTGGCAGCTGCATAAATTAGGTTGCTCTGGAGCCCTCCTTCCTGAGCTAAGACAAAAATGTGTGAGCCAGAGGCTAAAAAACTGTGAGCTAGCCCACACTAACTCAGCTTAGAGGGAACAGATGATGCACACCTTCATGGAAGTAAGAAAGGATGCGTGGGGGAGGGGAGAGGGAATCATTGGCATTAAAGGTCATTCTGTGCACAGTCTCTTTTTAATCTGTTGGGGCTAGTGTACCACCCTGCAATGGCAGGATTAGTTTTTATACAACAACAGTACAGCATACAGTAAAAAGTAGCAAAGAATAACAAAAAAAATCCCATCTGTGAGCTGAATTTCCTGCAAGATATTCACAGACAAAGGAGACTTCATCAAAGTGAAATGCATCTATAGTCTGGAATAGATCTATCGATGTAATCCATCAGTTTTTTTTAGTTTTTAAAAATGAGGACGTTGGTCTGTAGAGGATATAAGCAGCTCACTCCTTGTCCCTGGACAACAGAGTGCTGAGAAACTGCAATTTATGTTCTCATTAAAAGGTGTGGGGGAAAGTAACCTCTCCCCTTCCATGTTATGGAAAGAAGAACAAAAATGGATAAGATGCAGCACAAAACTGACTGTAGGATCCTTATTGGATGAAATGAAGGCTCATCTTTTGAATTATGGTGCTGGAGAAGACTCTTGAGAGTCCCTTGGACTGCAAGGAGATCAAATCAGTCAACCCTGTCAGTCAGATCAGGGAACCCTGTCTGTTCCCTGGAAGGCCAGATCCTGAAGCTGAAGCTCAAATCCTTTGGCCACCAAATGAGAAGGGAGCACTCACTGGAGAAGAGCCTGATGCTGGGAAAGACTGAAGGTAACAGAAGAAGGGGACAGCAAAGGATGAGATGGTTAGGCAGTGTTATTGAGGCAACGAACATGAAGTCGAACACACTCTGGGGGACAGCGGAAGACAGGAGGGCCTGGCGTGATGTGGTCCATGGGGTCGCGAAGAGTCAGATTCGACTGTGCGACTGAACAACAACAAAAACAACAACAAGGCTCATCTACCCCCATGTTGTCATTCCAACAACAGTCACCCAGATGCTTCAGGGAAGGTCTTAAAGAAGGGAACTGCGGCTGCCGTTATTTGATGGCAGTGTTCCCTCTAAGCTGAGTTAGTGTGAGTTAGCTCAGTTTTTTTGCCTTGGGCTCACACATTTTTTCTCAGCACAGGAAGGGTGGCTCCAGAGCAAACTAATGTATGCAGTAGCCAAATCGCTCGCTCACAACTTTAATGCCAGTAGCTCACGAAGTAGAATTTTTGCTCACAAGACTCCGCAGCTTAGAGGTAGCATTGTTTGGTGGTATACTGTCTTGGAACATGGGGGTTCCATTTGGGTATTGTGTCACTGATTGATCCTAGTGTGGTGACAGGACTAGGCTATTGTAGGAAACAGCTTGGCCCTGAGGTGTCTTGGGGTGTGTCTCTGTGTGTGGGAGGGAATGTACGTGATTTAGCATGTGTCTTTGTAGGCTTTCTAAGGTTTAGTCTGGAGGGCAGACCCAGGCACTGCCGTACTTTGACGCTCAAGTGATGCAGATTTTTGGGCTGAACCATGTACCCACAGCCCTGATGCTGTGACTCAGTGTGTAGCATAAGCCTGCTGGGATACCTGGACTTTTGTCTTTTGAGACCTCTGAGCCCATTAGAAGGATATGGTGATGCATGCAACTTTAATGGGGAGTGCTGTCACATTGCAGCAGAGTTATGATGGCCCCACATGGTTTTAAAGGCAAGAGGGAAACAAAGGTGATTTGCCCTTGCCTGCCTCTGCATTGCAACCCTGGACTTCCTTGGTGGTCTCCCATCCAAGGACTCACCAGGGCTGACCCTGCTTAGCTTTTGAGATCTGATGAGAATAGGTCAGGTCAGGATCTATGCAACATTAGCCCCTGCGGTTGACAGGCCATATGACTCCTCTGAGTGGATGAGGCCGATATAGATATGAAGTGCCTGACCATCTGTTGTGGCCTGCTGGAGAGAGCAGGTGCCTTCTGCTCAATTTATTTATTTATCTATTTTTCATATTGGTATCCCGCCCTCCCCGATGGGCTCAGGGCGGCTCACAAGGGCAAGGTACATCCATCCCATGATCAAGACATAAATACATAATAAAAACTTCCAACGTCATTAAAAACAACGGTGCTCAGTCAGTTATTAATATCGTGACTCCAAGATGGATCAGCTCAGTTCCAAGTGTCCTATGATGTTATGCCCACACGGAGACGGCTTATCAGGTCTTCTATCCAATTCCAGGTTCTTCCTCAGGGCCTCGTCAGTGCATCCTTTAAGGTACCGTGATGGTGGTGGTATAATGGGGCAGCGGCTCCTACTCAAATGCCTGGCGGAAGAGCTCCGTCTTACAGGCCCTGCGGAACTGCATAAGGTCCCGCAGGGCCCGGATCTCCCCTGGGAGCTCGTTCCACCAGGTAGGAGCCGCCACCGAAAAAGCCCTGGCCGTGGTCGCAGCTAGTTTAGCATCCTTGGGGCCCGGGATGACCAACAAATTTTGGGCCCCCGACTGTAGTGCTCTTGGGGGAACATGTGGGGAAAGGCGGTCCCTCAGGTAGGCTGGACCCAGGCCATATGTAGTTTAGGCTCCAGGTTCTGACTTGAGTCCTTGGCCCTGAGTTTGTTTGGCTACTGCAGCTTATGGATTTTCCTTGGACACAGTCACTTTCCAAGCTATTTCTTCCTTTGGCAGATGGCTGGATGGAGCCTACACATCACCTAAGCACCCCAGTCCCTTTTCAGTTGACTAATCCATGATGAGCCCGGCATGGTGCAGGGGTTAAAGAGTCAAGGATCTGGGAGACCCACAGGTGAATCCCCAGACTTCTGTGGGGCTCACTGGGTGATCTGAGGCCAGCCATTTGGTCAGCCTAACCAACCTCACAGGGCTGTTCAGGAGAAACAGGAGGAGGGGAGAATGATGGAAGCCACTTTGGGTCCCTGTTGGGTAGGAATAGCTAACCAAATGATGCTGGACTCAGTGTTCCCTCTAAGCTGAGTTAGTGTGAGCTAGCTCACAGTTTTTTTAGCCTCCAGTTCACATATTTTTGTCTTAGCTCAGGAAGGATGGCTCCACAGCAAACTAATATATGCAGTAGCCAAATCACTCGCTCACAACTTTAATGCCAGTAGCTCACAAAGAAGAATTTTTGCTCACAAGACTCCAAAGCTTAGAGGGAACATTGATGCTGGTCTGTCTGTTCTATGGAGCTCAGCATTTCCAAACTTGAGGTTACCCTACAGTTCTGGGTACAATCCTGTGTTCCAGGTTAAGATATGCAAGTAAGTTGTGGGGCAAGTAGAAATCCAAACAAGACTCTGCTTGCTCCAGTGCTATATATGCAGAGCCAAAACTGTTGCATGGGAATGCCACTTCTGAGATTTCTGAAAAGTAGGGCTTCTCCCTTGCTTTCTAGGACTGGAGCTGTAAACGGCTCTGATGATCAGCAGTTGAGGGTATTACAGTACGTGAAAAACTGGTTTTCTGGGTCACTTGCAAAAGTGCTGAACAGCTGGGCTCAGCTAGAATGCAGAGACAACAAGCTTGCTGTTTCTGTAGAAATGGCAATTGAATGGGTCCATAATATTAGTATAGGTAAAGGTTTCCCTTGCTCGAAAGCCAGTCGAATCTGACTCTAGGGATGCGGTGCTCATCTCTGTTTCCAAGCCAAAGAGCCAGTGCTGTCCAGAGACATTTCTGTGGTCATGTGGCCAGCACGACTAGACGCCAAGGCGCACAGAACGCTGTTACCTTCCCACCAATGGGGTACCTATTTATCTACTTGCAATTTCTTGCTTTTGAATGGCTAGGTTGGCAGGAGCTGGAACTAGAGATGAGAGCTCACACCGTCTTGTGGTACACTTGGGTCTCGAACTGCTGAACTACCGACCTTCTACAGCCTGCAGTTCAGTGTCTTAACCACTTGAGCCATCGCAGCTCCTGGGGGCATGATACCCCCCTGCCAAAAAAATTCCTGGCTATGGGGCTGCTGTGCTCCCTTTCTTTCCTCCTTGCCACCTTCTAAGGCCCTCTGCTGAGCAGGAAACCAGTCACCTTAAGAACAAAGCTTGGTTGACAGCAGAGTTTACACACCACAAGGGAAGCCGTCTTCCTGTTCATGCTCTCTCTCATCCCCTTCCCAAAATATCTCTGTTTAAATTCTCACAGACTTCCCCAGACATGCTAATTCTCCAGTGCCTGGTTTGCGCCTGAGGAGACTCTGGGAATTAATTGATAGATGGCGCCAGTGCCGGGGAGCTGCGTCTTTCCTGTAAACGTTTAGCTGCATCTGTCCAGTGTCTGTGGATCTGAAATTGCTTTCCAGGACTACAGCATCATCTCATGGGTGCTGGCTGGGAAGGGACCAGCACGCAACCCCTTTCCCCAGACAAGGTGGGTGATGAGGGAAAGTTGGGGAGAGGGAGATTCCATAGAGGAGCTGGCAGAGTGCAGTGAGACCTGCATGGAGGTGGGGTGGTGGCGGCGGCTAGATCTCAGCCTCTGGCACCCTTCTGTTTTTAGAGTCAAAGGAGGTCCACACACACATCCAGTACTGATGGTAGATTTGCTACCATGAAGTGTACATGACCTGGCCATTGTTTGTAACCCTTTTATGCTATGTCCTGGCCTGGATAGCCCAGGCTAGTCTGATCTCATCAAATCTTGGAAGCTAAGCAGGGTCAGCCCTGCTTAGTGCATGGATGAGAGACAGGGTTGCCGTGCAAGAGGCAGGCAACGGCAAACCATCTCTGTTTCTTGCTTGAAAACCTGATGGGATCACCATACGTTGACTGCAATTTGTCAACACTTTCCAACACCATTTGATACTACTGGATTGTAATGATGATTCTTTTATTGCTGATATGTTTGGCTTGGGGAGGGTCCTCCCTCTTCCCACTGTGTCCCTTAAAGTTTTGATTTTGCTGATCAGTTGCCTCCAGAAGTGATATGGGGGTGACAGGCATGTCTGAAGCAGAAGCTGGGGGGCTTGGCCAAAACGGATCTCCCCTCCTACACAAATGCAAACAGTGTTCCACCAGGGGAATTGCAGCTGTCCTGATGGAATGGCACCTTAGGATCCAAGCCTGAACTGCTGGCATGTCACTAAATTGCTTTAAACAGCCAAAAAGAGCCCTTCTGGATCAGTGATACATTTAGTTCAGTGGTTTCACACAGAGGCTAAACAGTTAACCCGGAAGGCCAATGAACAGTGCATAAGAGTCCTGTATTGTATTAATTTGTTGTTGTTTGTGTGTGTCATTTTTCTTGTTGGCTGCCTTGGGGCAAGATTTTATGGAGAGTTAAGAATAGATTCTAAATAAATTAACAATACACTTGAAAGGGAGGTGCAACCAATCCTGGTTTATGTATGAGGGTTACCTGTACAAGGGCATGTTTACAAGGAAGTGTGCCCCATGGATGTGTTATGTATTTAGGTGGACCTCTTAAGAGGCTTCAGTATATGCTCATAAATATCATGTGTGAATTGGTTCCAGGATTGTTACTGCGTTTCCTGCCAACTTGTTCCTCCTGTTGGAGGAAGAGTGCCCTTTTACAGCTAAGGGGCAGGGAGAAATCTGGCAGGTGCATAATCTTCCTCCCCCATGGCCATTTGCAGTAAAAACTGCAAGAGCAGCGACAACCAAGCAGCTGTCAATTTTCTGCCTGTTTTCCAAATGATGAGAATCTTGTGTAATTAATACACAGCTGTTACTCAGAGCCTCCATTGGTAGGTGGAAGGGGTGAGTCACCCCTTTTTTGCACTGGAGTGATTCAGCCAGGAGTCGTAGCTTTTGAGGTGGGATGAAAGCTGCTTGCTGGTTTGGTAGATAAAGCAAGGCCCCAACAAGACGTGGCAGTGATGGGTATGGTGGAGTGGTAGAGCATCTGTTCTGCATCGCAGGAGGTCTCAGGTTCAATCTGTGGCCTCTCCAGTTTAAAGGATAAGGTGTTAAGCCATGCAAAAGAATGCCACCTGATACCCTAGAGAGCTGCTGCCAGTTGGAGTAGACAAGACTGACCTTGATAGGTCAGGGGTTTGACTCAGTAAGGCAGCTTCATGTGTTAGTCTCACGCAGCAGCTGTGCTCTTCACAGCAGTCCTGGTTCATTGTCCATCCTTGTCAAATGGTGCTCTCTTCCACCCTTTACTCTTGAGCTTGTGCCATAGCTGCCCTAGCCCTGTGGCAAGGCCTGCTAGAAAAAGCGTGCAGCATGCCTTCGTTGGTGACTTCTAGGAAGGCCTGTGAGACAGGGATCTTCCACAAGGCATTCTGCAGCCTTTCTTGCTGGTTTCTTCTTGGACTGGTTCTTCTGCCAAGCCACCTTCTAGTGGTTTGCCCTACTTAAGGTGGGTTGCTTGGCATATACTAGAGTCTGGTCCTTTTCTGCAGAGGCTCCATGATACTGACCCTGATAGATCGGGGGTTTGACTCAGTAAGGCAGCTTCATGTGTTAGTTTCACGCAGCAGCTGTGCTCTTCACAGCAGTCCTGGTTCATTGTCTATCCTTGTCAGATGGTGCTCTCTTCCACCCTTTACTCTTTACCCTTTACTCCATGCAGATCAATCAGGCTCTTTGAAAAGATGGGCAGTGAAGGGGGGTAACTTTAGTATCTTTTAGCAGGTGTGTCTTAGTCTTCCCGGAAGAAATGTCAGAGGGGGAAACCTTTTGGTATACCATAAAGTCTGGAGAAACAGAAGTCCTAGAATGACATCAGATTCCTACTGAGCTCCCACCCCCTCCCCAAATGCCACCTCCCCCAAGCACCACCTCCATCTCCGGGAACTTCTCAAGTTGGACCTGGCAACCCTCCCTCCAAAGCCCCCTCCTTCTTATTCCAGAAGGGAACTCAGCATGGAGAAAATAACTTAAGCAGGCGAGGTACGAATGGAAGAATGCCTGGAAAAAACCTCACCTGTTAAAGTACTGCCAGTTAGCTCAGGCATAGCTTTGGGGACTTGGTGTGTGTGTGTGGGGGGGAGGCTTTTCAGTGTGCTGCAGGGCTCTCAGGCGGCTGCCTGGAAAAGTGGAAACAGTTTTTTTGAGAAATAGAATGTCTGTGCTGCTGCAACGGTCGTGATAGGGTTGGGCGTGAAAGGTTTATTGCAGGTCTCTAGCTTCAAAGTGTCTGGCATTTGACAGATGGGGGCCATCTTTGTCCGTACTAATTGATCCAAAATAACTTCTATTCATGCTTTTGTGTGCAATATAGTACATACAAAGAGAGGAAGATGGTGTGTCTTTGTGACTGGAATACTTCTAGAGCAGATGCTGCGCGTGGTTTGAATATGCACAATGCTGCCTTAGACAGAGTCCAACCATTGGCCTGGCAAAATCAGTGTCATTGGCTCTGATTGGCAGCCACTCTCTCGAGTTTCTGACTGAGGTCTTCCACATGAAAATGCCAGGGGTCAAAGCTGGGACCTTCTGCCTGCAAAGCACATGGTCTACTCCTGAGCTATGGTCCCTCCTCAAACAAGCCGGGTTTCAGTGCCAGGGGAACTCTCTCATTTTCAGAGCAGAGGGAAAAGAAGCTGTCCTCTTGAGGACCCCGGACCATCTGTTCATGAGCTACTTAAGTCTTTAGCCGTGGAACAGGTCCCCCATTTCAAGTGGCCAGCCAGAAAACCCAGCCACTTCCTTCGGGTGTGCAGTTACGTCATTTGAGAATCTGAAGGATCTTATGGCCTCTCTCCCTTTTGCTGATGATGTACGTGTCAAATACAGACTGCTTTGGGGGGGCCCTGTTGATCCCCTGAGCTGGTTTGGACAGCTTATACCACCACGGTGCCACCGCTGACATTTCCCCTGTGCTGCCCTGCCTAATATTATCTTATTTGCCTTCACCAGCAACAAAACCTTTCTAACTGGAGATTCCAGGAAAGGCCTAGAGCCCCTGCTCTGCATGCAGGAAGGGGGCCTTCCATTTAAACAGGGCAGGTAGCAGGTGATGTGAAAGGCACTTAATGGACCAAGGGCTGGACTGAGTACAAGGCGGCTTCATGGGTCCTGAACTGGAGACCTTCCAGGTCCAAAGTATCTGCTCCTCTGCTGAGCTACTGCCCCTCCTCAAGGGGTGCCTGTCCCAGGAGACAGGGTTGCCAGCACTAGGTTGGGAAACCCCTGGAGCTTTTGGGGAAGGGGGTGTTTTGGGAGGGGAAGGACTTCAGCAGGCTATAAGGTGGGGTTGCCAACCTCCAGGTGGGTGGCTGGGAGTCCCTTGAGATGACAACTGATGTCCAGATGACAGAGATCGGTTTGCCTGAAGAAAATGTCTGCTTTGAAAGGGGAACTCTGTGGCATTTTACCTCACTGAAGCCCCTCCCTTCCTCAACCCCCCCCCCCAAGCGTCACTCCCCAAATCCCCAGGTATTTTCCAACACGGAGCTGGCAACCCCAGTATCATGCCCGAGAGTCCACCGTCCAAAGCAGCCATTTTCTACAGAGGATCTGATCTCTGTCATCTGGAGATCACTTGTAAATCTGGGAAATGTATAACCCCCACCTTAGGGTTGCCAAATGTACTCAACTGTGCCGGCGGGGGACTTTCTGTTGCCTCCCGGTGCGCGCGCACGCGCCGCATGTACGTCACTTCCCTGTGACGTCATCACGCTGGGGCGGGGCACAGCCAAACAGAGTTTTCCCCTCAAATGGCTGTGCCCCGCCCCAGCGTGATGACGTCACAGGGAAGTGACGTACATGCGGGGGTGGGGTTTCCCCCGGGCCCCGATTCCATGGGGGTGGAAATCAGGGCTCCAAAGCGGGGGGAATTCCACCCCCCCGGGGGATTTGGTAGCCCTACCCCACCTGGAGGCTGGCAGCCCTGCCAGGGGACCATCACAGGGTTGGGCCTCACAGGGCTGGAAAAGTTAGGCTTTTCCACGCTGGCCCATTTTTTGTGCATGAGGTTTTTTCTTCCCCCTTTATTCATTTAAAACGTTTATTGGCTGCCTCTCTCCCTTGTGCCTTACTCAAGGTGGCTACAATATAAAAATATATATAAAAACGCAATAAAAACAAAACATTAACTATAAAAATCATAAAATCACAGTTTTAAAACTCCAACTAGGACTTCTGGTAGTAAAAGCTAATCGATAAAAATGCAGTCCTAAACAGTGCAGTCTTCCACTGCCTCCTGCCGACTGGCAGTGCGGGAGCCAAGGGCACCTCCCTGGGGAGGCTGTTCCATAATTGTGCCCTCTCTCAGGTGCCCCCCAAACGAGCTTCTTTCATTGGTGGACAGTCAGGCGGGCACCTGTCAGACTCCTGCGGCCATCCGTTCCTAACAGCTTTCATTCAAAGACGTAGAGTTTATTGAGACATTGAGGGTATGCAGATCGGCCCAGGGCCGATCAGGTAGAGACCTGCCAAAGTAACGGGCTACTATTCCCAGGAGAAACACTACACCAGGCATGGAAGGTCATACAGAGATAATAGAAACACAGAAGACACAGCAGAAATGAAACCAAACACTCCAGAGTCACCCCACTCCCATGGCAGCCATGCTTAAGAAAGGCCTAGCAGCTGACAACATCTGTCAGCAAACTTAATTCCCAGGGAGGAACCTATGGGAGAAGATGGTACTTCAGGTACCCTGCTCCCAAGCTATGTGGGGTTTTAAAGGACAAAACCAACACCTTGAATTGGGCTCAGGAGTGGATAGGTAGCCAGTGTAATTGATGCAGTATCAGGGACATATGCTCCTGATAGCTGGCCCTGATCAGCAGTCTAGCTGCAGCATTCTGTACTAGCTGCAGCTTCTGAACACTCTTCAAGGGTAGCCCCAAGCAGAGTGCATTGCAGTAGTACAGTCCAGATATAACTAAGGCCTGGATCACGGTGGCTAGATCTGACTGACCCAGGAATGCACTCCAAGCCACATCAATCACCAGGTTTTCCAACCTGGTGTATCAAGCAGCACTCCCAAGTTGCAAACTGGCTTTTCAAATGGAGTGTAACCTCACCCAAGACAGGGAAGATGTGAAGTCCCTGGTCTACCTTTTAACTAACCCAGAGAACCTCTGCCATGTCAGGATTAAATTCCACCTTGTCCACACTCATCCAGCTCAATACTGACTCCAAGCACCAGTTCAGAACATCAACAGCATCCTTGGAATTGAGTGGAAAAGAAAGGTAGATCTTTCCGCTTTGTGACCTGCTAATGCTGCTCCTTATTTCCCTCCCCCTCCCGGAGGGAGAGAAGCCACCCGGCTGGTTAATAGTAATATGTGTAGGCAGGGATGCGTGTCTGGAAATGAAGACCTGGGTCTTGTATTGATCGCTGTGCAGATGGTTGCCGAGCTGCCTCTCTGAAGCTGTAATGAGTTACTTGACCAACTCCTTTCAGCCTCTCTTTTTCCTACCCACCACTCCCTTCTAGGGATGTAAAATTTCCGGAAATTTTGAAGTTTGGAAAAAAATGGAAATTTTTGGAATTTTTTTTTTAAAAAATGCTACATTAGCATTTCTTTTGTCTTTTCTAGATTGAAAGTCATTCTGTTACTTTAGGAACATCAAATATGACTATGGACATTTTTACTTGGCATGAAATTATCACAACTAGCATATTAAAAATATAGTGTTTCCAAACAATTATTTCAAACAGAATACCCACCCACATGCAAAAACAAAACTGAAACGTTTTTCTTTTCTTCTGACAATCGCACCTCCTAAAGGAAGAAATGCATCTTGTTCTTGCATTGGAGGATTCAGTTTGTAACCTTGGATTTGCTTGTCCTCAGTGCACAGAAATTAGATCAATCTGATACCATATATATATATATATTAGAAATGATTTGGAAAATATTTGAACACCTTGTCTTAAAATATTTTATTAATCATGTTAAAATAAAACGTTCCATAATCAATTTCTTTTCTTTTTTTTTTCTTTTTTCAATTTTTTCAATTTTTTGGGAAAAAACAAAAAGGCTTCAGGAAAAAAAACGGGAAAAAACGTTTTTTCCCCGAATTTTCCCGTTTTTTCCCCGGCCCTTCACATCTCCACTCCCTTCACCTTCCAGAAAAGAATATAGTCATGGATATGGAGTTATTCCCTGTCCCTCCTGTCAAATTCTTTGCTACAGACACACACATTGGAGTCACAGAAGCTGAGTTTTGTGCTTTACATTGTCCCGAGTCTCTTTCTTATGGGGTTTGGGGCCTTGCTGCACGTTATAGAATTCCCGTGCTTGTTTTTTTTTTTAATGCCCCCTGGAGGGGATTTTTAATTGCATTTTCTATACACTACAAACTACAACGAAAAAAAGGGGAAGGGTTGTCTACATCTAGGGAGAAACGAAAGAAAACCACTAATAACTAAAACCCCAAGTATAGGAGATCATTACATCAGCTTATGTAAGTGTTAATCTTAGATGCTAGTATTACATTGAACATAGTCGGTTAAGCTAAATTATTTATCTTTTAAACCATTTTTTAACTGTTTAAAGACAACCACAAGAGCATCATTTATAATATATGCTTTAAGGCACTATCCAGAGTTCTTCAGCCTTCACTTTGCTTTATCTTTTCTAATCCTCAATTGGTATTCTCGTTTAGGAGCCACCCCCCCCTTTTCTGAAGCAGAGTCCTCATCAGAAGACACTGAGCCCATTTCGTCACTGGGTTTGCTGTCATCTTCTTCCTTGGTGTCCTCGTCTGCTTCACTCAGTTGCAATCTCATAAACTCATGCACTTTGGAAACAGAGTCAATCTTTTCTTTTTTATCCTTTAGTTTGAAAATGATGCCTTCCGGGGTCAACCATCTGTATGAAATGCTGTTTGTTTGTAAAAAGAGGATTAAGTTTATACTGCTTTCTCTTCTTCCTTATTTCAAATGGAATATTTTTTAAAATCCTAATAGTATTGCCTCCGATTTTCAGTGGTGTTCCTGAAGTCGCTTTCAGGATTAAATCTCTTATGTGTCTCTTCAAGAATCTCACCACTATCTCTCCAGGCAGGTTTTTTTTAATGTAAACGGAGTAGGCCCTGTAGACCACATCCATTTCACTTACAAGATATTTTGCTTTTAAATCTGTAACTGGAGCTTATGCATCACTCAAAAGTTGTTTTAGATTCTCATCTTTAGATTCAGGGACCCCTTGGAACCAGAAGACCAGGTTAGCTTTCTCCATTTGCAATTGTAAAAGTTGAAATTCATCCGAAGCTTGCTTCTTTTCGAGCATTTGTACCTTTTCCTTAACTTTTTTAGAGTTGGCATCCATTTCCTTTACTTTCTCAGCTGTTTGCTCCATCTTTTTTGTAGTTTCAGACAGTTGGAGCTGCTGAGCTGCAAAATTCTGATTTAAAGTCGTCAGCTGTTGATTGATGTTAGTCATCTGATCCAGTAGAGGGCGCAAAGTGTCCGCTAGAAGCTTAGAGAACTCAGTGGTTTTTTCCGGTCGTGGACTCATTTTCCCCGGTGGTTTCACTTTTGCTTGTTTTTCTCTCTCTGTTTTTTTCTACGTCATTTTAATGGATTGTTTACTTTTGTATAAACTTGCTAAAGTCTCTGAAATTCACCCATATGCTTATCCGAGCTCTGGTAAGTTTCTTAAAACAGATTTCAGCGCTTTAACTTCCACTCCCCCCCTTGTTAGCTCGCTTTTTAGTTCATGCGCTTTTCTTGCCATTCCCAGGGGAGGGCTTTCTTCTTAAATTACCGGCATTTCGCTTTTACTCAACTCACTGTTCGTTGTTGGTCATAAGACCTCACTTAAAGTCCATTTAAAACACTCGATCTCTGACGCTTGTCCCGGTCAGCGGCTCTAGTTCCTTTCGGACGCATAGCAGCAGGACCGTCGGGGTGGGAGAGCACCTCAATTCCCCAGCAGCGTGCTGGCAAAGAGGCCACCCCCCAAAAGGCTAGGAGCCTTTCACAATCGCACCCCCTCCTAACCGCTAGTGTGCACATCACACCCCCAGGAGGCGCCAGCGTGTCGCCATAAACCAGAAGTCGAATCCCCATGCTTGTTGATGGATGCCATGAGAACCTTGCAGCAGATGCAGTGAGAATTCTGTGCCTCCAATATGTCCCTCTTTTGTCTGTGGTCAGGGTGTGTGTCAGGGTTGTCATGCTGAGCCTTGCAACTGGTGGGAGGTTTGGGGGGTGCAGGGTCACAAGGGTGATGATGTCATTTCTGGGGAAAACCTAGAAGCAACAGTGGTAGCTCTAGGAATTGCTGGAAACTCTGTGGTTTTCTCTGGAAGTGACATCATCACACATGATGTGGGCGAGTTTTTAAATTTTTCTCTGGCTGTTGCTTGGAGCAGCAGTGAGCAAAGAGAGGTGGGGATCTCCTGGTTTAACTGGGGGCTTGGCGGCAGCTTCATCCTTCTCTCTGCACCATTTTCTCATCCTCAGACTGCCCTATGGAAGCACTGATAGCTCAGTTGTGAAATCATGTCATGTAGGCGATGTTCCCTCTGTGGAGTCTTGTGAGCAAAAATTCTACTTTGTGAGCCACTGGCATTAAAGTTGTGAGCAAGCGATTTGGCTTCTGTATAAATTAGTTTGCTCTGGAGCCATCCTTCCTGAGCGAAGACAAAAATGTGTGAACTGGAGGCTAAAAAACTGTGAGCTAGCTCACACTAACTCAGCTTAGAGGGAACACTGCACGTAGGTAGCTGTGTAATTTTTGAATGGAGCCAACAGCGGCTCTGTAGGGCAGTTTGAAGCTGGGTAAACAGTGTGTGTGTAGGCAAGACCAAAGCAGCTTCTCCCCATGTGCCATATGCACAAGCAGGAGAGGACTGGCATGCATGTGGGAAGCACTAAACTCCCATGACACGTGTGGCACAAAATCCTCATGTCAACCACCCACAAACCCAAGGACTTCATAATGTGCAGTGAGGTGCTTGCTTGGGGTACATGAGCATTAATGTTTCTGATGCTGCAGGATTGCTTTTTGGTATCCAGGGGAGAGGAGTTGGACTTATAGTTGTGATTATGTTACAGGATAGTTCTGATGGCGGCTGAGTCTCTTGCTGCGGACTAACCACCTGCTAAAATAGTGTAAGCAAAGGTACACCAGCAGACACATGGAACTCCTGTCTCTGGTATTTGACTAAATAGTATCCTGACAATTAACACCTGTTGAGAAGCTTTGGCTTGGGCCAGGTGTGTTCACTTCAGGCCAAGACCATTCACAATAACTGACAGCTTTGTCCAAAGTGAATGTGGAGGGCAAAAGGTCTGGGCAATTTGCAGAGGCCCCTGCAGTTTTCTGAAGTAGTGCGATTTCTCAGGAGGGTCTCACTGATCTGACTGAACTTTTTAGAATACTTAATTTGAAGCCAAATGAAATCTCTGGTCAATCGTGACTAATTTATTTATTTATTTATTGGGGTTTTTACCCCGCCCTCCCTGCAAAGCGAGCTCAGGGCGGCTTACAAGCGGCAAATCCCATATAAAACAAGGTAAAAGCAATAAAAAACATTAATAACAATTAATCACAACAACAACAAGACTCAATTAAAACAAGATGGTCCCCGGATGTATGCCATGATGGTAAACAGACAGTTCTCCGGAGATGATGATGTCTTATAGCCGAACCCAAGCAAGTAAGTCCGGTGGTATCGGTCACGCAAAAAATTGTGGTAGATCTTCCCGGGCCATCCTTAACTTCGATGTTGTCCATATCATTGGTGGTGGTGGTAGTGGCGGCTCCTATGTGAAAGCCTGGTGGAAGAACTTCATCTTACAGGCCCTGCGGAACTGCATAAGGTCCCGCAGGGCCCTGATCTCCTCCGGGAGCTCGTTCCACCAGGTAGGGGCCACCACAGAAAAGGATCTGGCCCTAGTCACGGTGAGCCTTGCCTCCCGGGGGCCTGGAACCACCAGGCGATGTTGTGCCCCGGACCGAAGTGCTCTTGGGGGTATATGTGGGGAAAGGCAGTCCCTCAGGTAAGTCGGACCCTGGCCATATAGGGCTTTAAAGGTAAGAACCAGCACTTTGAAACGGATTCGGTATGCTATTGGCAGCCAGTGCAGTGCTTTCAGCCCAGGCTGGATGCGCTCCCACTTGGGGAGACCCATCATCAGCCTGGCCGCCACATTCTGCACTAGCTGCAGCTTCCGGTTCTGCACCAAAGGCAGGCCCATGTAGAGAGCGTTACAGTAGTCTAACCTCGAGGTGACCGTCACATGGATCACTGTAGCCAGGTCATCGCAGACTAAAGATGAAGAGTTTCAGCTAAGTCTAGTGGAATTTCTTGGGTGGGTGCCTCATGAAAACAGGGCCTGTAGGAACGGCAGTACAGCCTTCTCTTTATTTTTTTCAGGAGCTAGCACAAGCTGCAGTTTGGCCTCCAGGCATCCACCTTGTGTGTCTCTTGCTTCTGTTCTCTCCGTTTCATTTGGTTGCTCCTTTGCCCTCCTAGCGAAATTCAATAAGATGAAAAACCAATCTGCATATTTCCCGTAACCAATTTCAAATGAGGCTTTATTGTTTTAAAAATCAATTGGGATGCAGCGACTTGAGCCAGCAGCAGGAAGGTGAATGAATAGCGGTGGCAGGTGCCCTTGGCTGCAGGACCTGTTTGTCACAATGGAAGTTGCTGGCCCGGAAGGACTGCAGTAACCACTTCGCCAAGAATTTCTGCTGGTTGTGAACAGTGTCCTCAGACTCCCTAGATGAGGAAACCAGGGTAGAAGCACACATTTTATCCCGTCCACCTTTGGAAGAGCTCAGAGTGGTGGTCATTGTTCTTCCAGCCTCCATTTTTTCCATCACAACAACTCTGTGATGCAGGTTCGGCTGAGACCAGAGAGTGAGAAGATTCTGTTGCAGTTTAAGCCCACTGAAATCGAACTCCACTTGGAGAGTGACTTGTCCAAGGTTGCCTAGTGAGCTGGGTGCTTGTGGAGATTTGAACCTGGAAGTTCCCAGTCCTAGTCCAGTGCTAACTGTTATACCACCCTGCCTTCCACAATAGCACAGGAAACTTTTCTTGCATTGCGTTGTTTTAGAATATTTTTTTCTCAGTATGCTTTATTTTGTGTTCTCTGACCACAAAGAGCATTTCAGGTGGATAGCTGTGTTGTTCTGCTGTTGATCAGCAAGACACAAATACAGTAGGACCTTTAAGGTGCTGCTGGGCTAAAATCTTACTATTCTAACCACAAATGCACTCATATATAAGGGTAAAATCTTTGTTTTCTCTCCAGTGAATAGTTAGTATATACTAATGGTTTTTGTGACTCAGGAGCAGAGCCAGAGAATGTGTTTATTGTGGCCAGGTTCACGTGGCTGGTGACTTTGGCTTCACCAGGTCTAGCTGAGAAAGGGCTTTAAAGGAAAGGAGCTCTGACTCCTCTCGTGAGGACTATATGCTGAGATGGATCTGAGATAAGATTTCCCCACCTCTTGGCACTATTAGGGCAAGGAGCATTGCCCTTAGAATAAAGGGGTGGTTATGAAGTTCCTAATTCAATCAGTGACATGGTTATGAGGTTCCTAGTTCGATCAGTGGCATTTTCACAATGTTTTTGTGCAGAGCATGCGATCCTAAATTAGATGGAATCACGTGGTTTGGGGCTCTGTTCCCCCCTCCCCTCCAGCCCCCTGACACCAAGGGCAATGAACAGGACAAAGAAAAGGGATGAGGTGGGGTTGGACTAGGATGCTCAAGCAGTGATGTGGGGGGTGCCCTTGGTTCAAGCTGCAGTGATGCTGACCAGCCTGCAACTGTTGTCACCACTGCTGAGACCTGAGCCAGCTGACTCAGAGCAGCTTACTTCTGGCTGCCTGGAGACTTTCCTAGGAAGTTAAGGGACCGTCTCACCCTTGAAAGAGGACCCCAAGGGATCTCCCTGCCCCAAGTGAAAGCACAATTTTTTGTGTTGTTTGTGAATGTTCTTCCCATCCCTTTACTCCCAAACGGTTTAGAATGCCCAAGGAAGGCAGGCAGGGCTCCTGTAACTTTCAGAAGTTTTGTTGTGTGTCCTTTTTTTCAGTCCACACGTGCCACAGTTCTCAATCCTAACCCTGTTGGAGACTCTTGTAACAACTGGACTTAGAGCTGTCTGTTCAGCTAAGGTTGTCAAATGAGACCCACTGGTGTGCAGAGATTGAAGAATCAAACTGAGACTGAGGTCTATTATGCACGGGTGTTTTCTCCTGCTTTCCCTGTACACGTCCGTTCGGTTTCCTTTGTTGTTTTGCATTGATTTTCCTCCCTTCAGTGCTCAGTTTGCTTTCTGGTTGCTGTTTCCCTGGGTTTTCTGAGAGCGCTTTTGTGCCAATTTCCCCCTTGTTTCACTTCAAAGCCAAAGGTAATTCAAAAGCATACAGATTTCCTTTGTCCTTTTGCCACTCCTCGAAGGTCACTCCCCACCCATGTTGAGGTTGTTCTACCCATGCTGCCCCTTCCATCATCCTCCCCCCCTCAACAAGCACCATTCCCCCCTCATTTTTAAATTTTTAATTTTTTTGACAAGCGACCTGAGTCTGGCAATATGAAACTATTGCTAGTCTCAGACTGCTGAATTAAAAAAAAATTAAAATGATGGGAGGAAGCTTAAAAGGAGTTGGATGAGGTTTAGTTTCCTGCTGGTATTGACTTGAAAGGGGGATAGGAGAGGAAGCAAACAGCAGCATCCCTAGTGCAAAAAAGAAAATAGAAAAGGATTTCAGTGCTCCATGCAAACAAAATAAAGGGGGGTGGGTCATCAGCGTGAAATGAAATTGACATAAGTTGTAGTAGTTGTGCTTTGATTTATTTTGTGTTGTTATGGCCAATGGCTAAGACAATAAACTAAACTTGACTTGACATAAGTTGTAAATGGGTGGCCTAAAGATTTGAAAACATTTTCCCCTTTCATGCTTTAGTGAACCAAGATTTTTGGGGACCCATTTTGGCAGTCTCTGGAAGCCTAACATTAAAATAATGGCTGAGCCACATGGACCTTCTGCGAACTGCTGAACTTAAGAATCACTTGTGATCAATCCATTTAGAGGAAAAGTGCAATCCACACAGAACAGGCTTTTAAAAACTGCCAAGACCAGTGTTGAGGATCAAATTAGAGAATCACAAAGAGAAAACCATGCAGATCTGCAAGAAAGGGCAGGAAATTATCATTACTATGCATCTGTGCTAGGGTATCGACAAAAATACCTCCCCCATTTTTTTTCAATTTAGTGGCACAAGACTAAAAAAGCTCTCCAGAGCTTCTGCCAGAGTACTCCTCCTCCATAAAAATTGCAGCCCTGTGCAAAACATGCTGGAGTTGCAGCCAACTTTGAACAGGTGCACATGCACGTGCACACACATGCACGTTGCCAGTGACCACAGCTTGCACTGCCAATGTCAGTGAGTTTTACCATGCATTCTGTACACTCAACATGTTTCCCCATATTATGAGATCATGTGACTCTTTCC
>NW_015160228.1:374776-402675 GCF_001447785.1 Gekko japonicus
TTTCCCATTTTTCACAGTGGCTGATAACACAGCAGAGAATCCCCTAGTGCTTGGCAGTAGGAAACCCTTGCTTCACAGCTGCTTGTCATACATAAGAACATAAGAGAAGCCAATGTTGGATCAGGCCAATGTCCCATTCAGTCCAACACTCTGTCACACAGTGGCCAAAAATACCAGGTGCCATCAGGAGGTCCAGCAGTGGGGCCAGGACACTAGGAGCCTTCCCACTGTTGCCCCCCCCCCAAGCAGTTTCAGTTTCAGAAAAAGTCTGGTCAGTTTCAACAGTGGGTTTCCCCTTTGTCTGTGTTCCTTTCCCCCTGTTATTAAGTGAACTAAAATGCATGTGTAAAACCTGAACCACGAGGATTTAAATGGAAGGTGCTTGCTGGATGCTACTGCGCAGCTGTGATAGGGCAATTGTGTAAATTCAAAAAACTCTTTGGATGCCACCCTCCCAACATCACAAGTGACATTCCATCCCAATTTAGAAATGTGCATTTTTAAATTGTGGTTGCAGAATAAATACACGGAGGAAAAAGAATGATGCATAAGGTGGCCACAGAATCTAAAGTCAAGGTTAAAGGCTTACTGTTCTGAAAATCTGCAGTAAGATGTGCATGCGTAATGTGCCTGAGAAGGCCCTGGGTTAAAATGGTTCTGATACGGATGGGGTGGATGGAAACAGTTTTGCTAGTTGAAGGAACTGGGGGTTGGACCTTTTCCAGGCCTGCCCAATCACGAGGAGTCATACTTCCTGCAAATCAAAGTGGCTGATGTTGCCCTGTTCCTTTCTTCGCTTGATGCGCCGAGGGTACCTTGAGCTGGTCCCCACCTTGAACCCTAGTTCAGTTTTTTGGGGGAGTATTTTTATATATGCATGCATGTGTGTGCTTGCATGCCTGGGAGTCATGGCAACTTCTGGTGTCCCCCTACTGGGGGCTTGGACATTTTTCAGAGAAGTCTTGATCGCCTGCCTCTGCATCCTGAGCCCTGGTATTCCTTGGAGGTCTCCCTTCCAATTACTTGCCAAGGTCAGCCCTGTTTAGCTTCCACGATCTGATGAGATTGGGTTTGCCTGGGCTATCCAGGTCAGAGCACCTCAAACCCTGTTTGAAGTTCTAACTAATTGCTTTTCCTTTGCCTGTGTTGTTTGGAGAAAGCTGCTTGACGTCTAAAGTGCACTTGGTGGAATAGATCTGTTTAAGTGAAGACTTAATTAGCATCTTGAAATATTAAATAGTCAACAAACCACCTCTAGCAGAATCAGTGTTTACAAACAGGGTCTCCCCCCATTCATCATCTGGGATCATCAGTCTTTCAAATGATTAGCTACTAGTTGGGATGAGTGGACCAATTTTGGGACTCTGGGTGGGAGAAGAACTGATTGGCTTGCCCACAACAAAGGAATGCACATGACGGCTGATGCATTGTGTAACGGTTAGTGTGTTGCACTAGGGTGTGGGAGGCTAACTGAGTGGCAATGGATCAATCACACTCAAAAAAACCACAGGAAGAGCCCTCCTGGATTGGACCAGCGTTCCATCTAGTCTAGCATCTCATTTGACTGTATGCATGGTATATAGCAAGATAACTTTTATTACCTTTTTTATCGCCTTTTGTTCACCCAGAAATATTCAGTAGTAAAAATTTTAAGTTAAAAAACACACAACAGTAGTCTAGCATTTCATTTCACACACTAGGGGACCAGTTGCCCTGGAGGGCCAGCAAGCAGGATTCAGGCCAAGGCCTCCCCCAGTGTCTCCTCATCCTGTCTCGGAATTTATTTATTTATTTATTTACATGTGATTTCTATACCGCCCATGACCCCTAATGGGTCTCAGAGCGGTTTACATTAGACTACGTCTGTAGTCGAATCCTAACTAGGGCCACAATTTGTGTGGGGAGGGGTTACCTAGCAGCACCCGGACGGCAGCTTTCTCTCCTTCTTGGCGGCTCAGGCGCAGTCTCGGCGCTCCGGGCAATCGGCGACCAACGGCGGGCTTCTTGGTGGATCCTCCGTCGGCGCGCACTGCTCTGGACTGCGGCTTTTCTGGCCACTCGTCCCTTCGGGCTCCAGCCGCGCCGCGTCGCCCCGCACTTGCGTCATCCGACTCCGCCTTCATCCGATGTAGTTGTCGCCTCCACGGCTCGCCGGACACCACCATTGTTCTTCCTCGCCGCCACTTCTCTTGCTGCCGCCTCTCTCTCACATCTCCCATCACCGCCGCCATCAACCCTCCAGGCACGGAACCAGGAGGAGGGTGCCCCCTGCCTCTAAGGCAGGTACCCATTTCTCTACTTGTAGTTACTTTCGAGCTGCTGGGTTGGCGGGAGCTGGGACTGAGGGCCGGTAGCTCACTCCGGCTGCGGTGGGGATTTGAACAGCCATTGTGGCTGTTCACTATGATGTTACTGGCAGGCGTCGAACTGCCTGCGCCACCGCTCCCATATGCAGTCGTCATGGCTAGTAGCCATTGTTGGGCCTGTCCTCCATGAATCTGCCCAGTCCCATTTAAATAACCCATCTCCCAGGATTGATGTAAGGATAAAGTGAGGAAGCCGAGAACCGCGCATGCGGCTTCATCTCCTTGGAGGAAAAGGAGCATAAAAATGCACTGGATAGGTGGAAGGAATTAATTCTTAGAGGGGAATCATGGTGTTTCTTGAGGGGTGTTTGGCCACGGGTTGCGGGAAGTCTTTGTGCACTGTGCAGTGAAGTCTCTTGAGCTGATGCAAGGGCTGTCAAAATACCCGGTATTCTTCTGATCTAACCTTTGAAGTCTTCTCTTGTAAGGTAATATGTATGGCTTGAAAAAACCAGTGAGAACAAGGCTGTCAGGTCCAACAGTCAAACAAATGGACCACAGTCTTCCAAGAAGCATATACTTTATTGTCAGTAGTATTGGTCAGGAACACAAGCACTGTTAGGAATGAGTAAAAAGGGAAAGCGTACTGAGATATACAGAGTTCAAATGACTCCCCCCCCCCCACACACCCGTGGGCCAATCGGCCTGATTCCCGCAGGCGGGAAGGAATAACCAATGCAGCTGAGCTGGGAAAGGAAACCAGTCACACGGTTGATTAATATGAAGACACTACAACTAGACAGTGGTACAAGGTTACAGATAACAGGAGAAGCAAAACAGGGAAAGGAATGCGGCATCCAATCGTACGCAGGCCAGGCGGGTGCCCCTGCAGTCCATAAACAATATGGCAGCGTAGCTGACCAAGGCGTGGGTCAGCTCCTCCTGGATTCTTCCTCCCTACCCCTTCTCCCTGCCATGGAGGGCCCATGGTCTTTTAGCTCAGAAGCTGATCACCTCTACAGACCTCAGAAGAACACAGAGTACTGGTGCTTTGAGGGTCTGCATGGCGAAAGGTTGCAGTGGGGGCATCCATCACCAACTCCAATCTCAAGAATTCCTGGAGATTTGGGGGCGAGGTCTGTGGAGGGGGGAATATGGGAAAGGATTTCACCTAAAATTTATGGTGTACCATAGTCTGCCCCAGGGGTCATTTCATAGAAAAAGAGGTGCAGGAGCTCATTAGCGTAACTCATTAGCATAACTTTTTGCATATGCCACACCCCCTGACATCACTGGAAGTGTGTCAGAAGCCAACACCCACCGCTCAGGCTCCACTGGACTGTTTTGGATTGCTAGCTATTGGGGGGGGGGACGTCAGGGGTCGTTTCATAGAAAAAGAGCTAGGGGAACTCATTAGCATAACTTATTAGCATATGCCACACCCCCTGACATCACCGGAAGTGTGTCATAAGGCCACACCCCCTGACATCATCGGAAGTGTGTCATAAGGCCACACACCCCGCCCCCAACGGTCCTGGCCGCCGCTGGCGGCCTTGCAGCTCCACTGCCGAGCCCCATGAGGGGCCCGGCGGTGGACCTGCAAGGCCGGCGGGAGTGCAAGGAAGCCCAGGGGGCGGGGTTTCGTCATGTGCCTCACCCCCCGTACCTTACCCGGGGGAACTGCGATCCCCCGCGATCCCCCCCGAAATGACCTCTGGGGGACGTACAGATCTGTCCTGGCAGAGGAGGGAGAGCTTGTACCTAAATAAAACTTGGTCTTAAAGGTGCCACTGGACTGTTTTCGGCTGGGGGGACAGGGGGAGCTCTACAACTTACCTGGCTGCTTCTTGCTCTGACTGAGGGCTGCTGGGAGCAGGGGGTGGGGCTTGTTGCATATGCTTGCCCCCTGGGCTCTTTACTGCCGGAGCTCCGCTCCTGTGCGCTCCTGCAGGAAATGACCCCTGGTCTGCCCTCTGAAGCTGCTGCTTCTTCCAGGGAAACTAATCTCTGTCGCCTGGAGATCAATTGTAATTCTGGGAACTCTCCAGGCCCCACCTGGAGGATGGCAAATATAGGTAGAGTCCCCAAGGCACGACCTTTTCACTTCCCAAATGTATAACGTGTGGATAATTCCTGCATGGATTTTTAAGATTCTGGGCACTGAAGAAAACAGGATTGTGACCGCACGGTGCATAAAGGAACATGAATAGGGGCTTGGCGTGAAACTAGAGTTTCCAGTGTCTCATTCTTGCACATGTGTACATTGGTAGTACAGAGTGAGGGGATGCAAATGAACTCGAGGTGCTGAAACCTGCAGCAAACTGCTTCTGAAATGCATTCTGGAATGAAATTTAGAAGTTCTCCCCAGTGAGACTGAAATTCAGGAACGCTGGAACCTGGTTTTTGTTGTTCAGTCGCACAGTCGAGTCCGACTCTTCGCGACCCCATGGACCAGATCCTGCCAGGCCCGCCAGTCTTCCGCTGTCCTCTGAAGTTTGCTCAACTTCATGTTCGTTGCATCTGTGACACCGTCTAACCATCTCATCCTTTGCCGTCCCCGTCTTCTTTGACCTTCAATCTTTCCCAGCATCAGGGTCTTCTCCAGTGAGTGCTCCAGTGAGGGAGCACTCACTGGAACTTGGTACAGAAAGGAATTCTGGACAACAGAAGAATGGGATGCATGCAGAGGTGGAGAGGCCATTAAGACCACTGGAGAAAGTCCTGGTGGGCTGATGTCAGCCCTGCTGCAAACTGGCGGCTCTTTTTCACATGAAATGGGTGGTCTGCTCTTTCTTTCTCCCCCCCCCCGTTTGGGGGGCGGGGCCCATTTGTGCCCCCTAATCCTCCCCGGAATGCATGAGACCCATTCAGGTGAAAATTCTCTAGAAAACAAGCATCTGAGTAGAAATATTGCTGGGAATGGAGGTCTTCATTGTGGCAAATTATGCTGGGGGTTGCTTATTGACAAAATGCTGCATGATTTCCCCCCTCCCCCCAATTTGGCTTGCTCAAGCTTTAGCTTTGGCAGAAAACAGCCTGGGATGTCTCTGAAATGGATTCTCTCTGCCCTATTAACTTATTCAGTGAATTTAATAGGCTTCTCCCCCCCTACCCCCCCCCCCCCACTTTAAAACACTCATTAAGAAGCAGAGGTTATCAAATCAGAAAGATTCTTGAGAAATTATAAATAAACATGTTTTTAAAAAAGAAAGATTCTTGAGCATCATTCAAACTTCGGGGGTGGGGGGGGGGAGAGCTTCAATAACATTTGCTGGGTTCTGCCTTAACCTATGGGGCCAGTACTGCTACAATTTATTTATTTGGCTTCTCTCCATTCCTGTTCCTTCCCAAAAATTCTGAAAAGCTGACATAAAGATTTATACTTTGCTGCCCATTGGAAAGAGAGAGGCAGAAACATAGGAATACAATTTTCCTAAAAATATGTTTTGTGAATACCTCTTTCCGAACAGAGATGACTGCCAGGCAGAGATGCACAGTTGTTCTGCATATTTATTAGAGACAAATGGCTCTTTGCCCTCCCCATTCTGTCCCTTTAGAGCTCTGGAAGTACACGTTGTCTTAATTTCAGTTGAACGGGGAGAACTTTTGAAATTAATCCTGTCATTGGGACTGTGGGCAGTTTGATGCAGACCATTTCAGAAGAGTCCCTCTCATTTGCATGCTGAGAGGCGGCTGAGGGTGCCAAGTGGCTGCGATCTCTGTAGCCTTGGGCCTGGGCTTCTCTGTTTCCCTGAATGCCATCAGTGGAATCCATGGCCCCTCCATGTTCAGTGCAAGAGAATAGTTGGGGAGTACATAGAGTCAATGTGCAACGCAGGCAGAGATTCAATGCAGGGAGATGCTTGCCAGAGGCTGCTTCTGCATGTCTGCGTTGCCTCTACTTTCCCACAATGCCCTTGAAAGCCTTCCATCTCCCCTGATTTTTACATTCTTTAACCACTGCTAAAACACTGCTTGGCTTCAGAAGAGAGGAGGGCATGATGTTGCCAAAGCTGTTATTCTCTTTAGCTCTTTCATTCTAACTCGATAAAGAACCTGAAAAAGGACAGAGCTTGTGAAAAGGTGCAGAAGAGAGCAACTAGTAATGATCAGGGGGGATCGAGCAGTTGCCCTCTGAGGATCAGTTAAAATGCTGAGGGCTCTTTAGCTTAGGAGAAAGGTGAGTAAGGGATATAATAGACAGCCAAAAAACGATGCATGGCATGAACAGGGTGGAGAGAGGGAGAGGGAGAGAGAGAGAGAGAGAGAGAGAGAGAGAGATGCTTTTCTCCCTCTGCCATAATACTAAAATCTGGGGTAATCCACTGAAGCCAAAGGGTGGGAGTTTCAGAACAGACAAGAGGAAGTCCTTCTTCACACAGAGTATAGTTATCTTGTGGAACTCGCTGCCACTGGATGTGGTTATGGCTGTCAGCTTGGATGGCTTTAAAAGGGAAGTGGACGAATTCATGGAGGACAGGGCTATCAATCGCTGCGAGCCATGATGGATATCTATTCCCTCCAGGGCCAGAGGCGGCATGCCCTCTTTGTGTCAGTTGCTGGGGGGGGGGCTGTTGCAGCCATCCTGCTCAGGGGCTTCCTGGAGGCCGCTGGTGGTCCAGTGTGTGAACAAAAAGCTGGGCTTGGTGGGCCCTTGGTCTGACTCAGAATCAGCGGGGCTCTCCTTATGTTCTTAAATGTGCAGGCTGAAAGGTGGCTTGTGGCTTCTCCAGTGTGGATCTTTCTTTCCACATTTACTACTAGCCTAGCGTCTTTTTTTAAAACTCCAGAGTTCTGGTCGGGTTGCCAGCCTCCAGGGGGTGACTGGAAATCTTCTGGGATTACAACTGATCTCCAGGCGACAGATCAGTTCCCCTGGAGAAAATGGCTGCTCTGGAAAGTGGACTCTATGGCTTTCTACCGCCCTGGAGTCCCTCCCCTCCCCAAACTCTATGCTCTCCAGTCTCCGTCCCCAAAGTCTCCAACCCTATTGGCAACAGCCAATAAGAGAGCAGCCTGCCCTGAGCAAAATAACTGTTTCTTCAATACAGACAATGTTTCAAAGCACTGCATTGACAGAGGCGAGGGATGCTGTGAACATCAAGACAAACATGTTCAACAGGCAAACCTACCATTTCCAACAACTGTGACTGCCTATGAGCTGATCCTTGGATCTTTTGAGCTCTTGGCGGTCAGTTCTGAGCAGCTGCTGAGCACCTTTACAGTTGCAGAGGTAGCTGTTGTGTTTCATTTTTGTGCCCTTTTGCTGGCAGCTGTTTTGGCATCTGTGCCATGGGGGAAACTGATTCTCCCCCAGGCTCATGGATTGTTGCGTCACATAATTAAATGATGCAGAGAGAACTACAGCTCCCATAAGGCTGCACAAAAGTGTACCTGCATGAAATAACATCAATAACATGGACTTAGATGAACACCAAACAGTAAGGTTTCTTTGGAGATGAACACTGGCTTTTTTTTTTTAAAGTTTGTTCCCTGTTTCTTTAAACTGTTTGGTATGACATAGTGGGCAGTGATGACTGGAGTAGGACTGGGCTGTATGAGAAAGGGCATGGGCAAAACACTGTTGATTGCATGGTATAGTTTGAAAACATGAAAAAGAACCTGGGGAACAGGCTCAACAGTTGAAGTGCCTGGTGAAAAATCGCTCTTCATGATCATTACTGGTGAGCAGAACATGAGCCAAACTGGTGGGAATTCAGCATCCCTAAATGAAAGATTGAATGTCAAAGAAGACGGGGACGGCAAAGGATGAGATGGTTAGACAGTGTCATAGATGCAACTAACATGAAATTGAGCAAATTTCAGAGGACGGTGGAAGACAGGAAGGCCTGGAGTGATCTGGTCCATGGGGTCGCGAAGAGTCGGACTTGACTGTGCGACTGAACAACAACAACAAAATGGAAGTTCTAAACCATTCCTGCTTTGTGTCTTATATAAGCTTGTGCGGACTTCAACTTACAATACTGTGAAACTGCCTTATATGGGCTTGTACTGTTGGTGTGGTGGCTTAGAGGTTAAGATGTTGATCTGCAGACCAGAAGGTCAGTAGTTTGGCAGTTCGAGACCCCAGTGCCACATGATGAAGTGAGCTCCCGTCTCTGGCCCCAGCTCTCGCCGACCTAGCAGTTTGAAAGCAAGAAAGATAAATAGGTACCACTTCAGTGGGAAGGTAATAGTGTTCCGTGCACCCTGGTGTTTAGTCATGCCAGTCACATAACCACGGACACATCTTCGGACAACGCTGGCTCCTTGTCTTGGAAACGGAGTTGAACACCACCCCCTAGAGTCGGATTCAACTAGCTTTCGAGCAAGGGAAACCTTTACTGTTGGTCCATTTAGCCTGGGACTGAGTATTCTAAATAAGTATTCTGAATGATGTTGGCTCTCTCAAGTCTCGGTGCTGGAGGGAAGTGCCCTCAAACCACGGATGATGAACGGCAAACCCATAGGGTATTCAAGGCAAGAGATGAGCTGATCTGATCTGCCATTTCCTGCCTCTGCATGGAAATGCTGGACTTTCTCGGGTGGTTGCTAATCCAAGTACTAACTGGGGCTGACCCTGCTTAGCTTCCAAGATCTGATGAGATCAGGCTAGCCTGGGCTATCCAAGTCAGACCTTCTAAGGTCCTTAGATGAAGGCCGCTAATGGGAAACCCCAAGGATGGGACTGGGACTGTTTCCATGCAGAGGAATGGCTCTGCCCTTGAGGTATGGCTGTTCTTGCTTAAAAGCTTCCCTGCATATAGCAAGCCAGCACATTCGGCGAGAGAGACTCTGCATCCCCTGTCCTTGCAACCAGGTTAAATATCTGGCAGTAACACAGCTGCTTGTGCCGTGTTGTAGTGTTCCGTTAACTGCAGCCGGTGACCTCAAATGAGGTGTGTATCGAACTCATGGACGTGGGGCTGGTGTGAATATCTGGTGCCTGGGATGTTTCCCCCTCTTGCCTCGCATCAGTCTTGCATCAGCTGTGTGTGGGAGACTGTGACAGATTTGCTGGCAGCTCTGGAGCAAAGGGTATGTTTGTCTCTGGCAGCGTGTGGCTGTTTTGCGTGAGCATTTGGCTGAATGACGCAGCGAGCCACACATGGTGTTTCTGCACATGCTGAAGGCAAACTATGGGTTAAAGATGTTTACTGAGAGGATGGGAAAGGAACACATTTGTGAGTTTGCCTGGAATCCAGATGTAGTAAGGGCCCTAGCTGCAGAGAGCCCCTGTGTTGTGGTGGTTTTATTGCTCAGCAATGGCCTCGGAGATCTGGGTTCCAATCCCTCAACCATGAAGCTCAGTGGGGGACTGTGTACCAGCAGGGCTGGTTCCAGTTTTTCCCCACACTAGGTGAGGCTACCTTCTCGTGTCCCCCAGTGCCCCCCCAATTTTCTGGCACCCCCCTAGTGTGCCTATCAATTTTCTGGCACCCCCCCAGTGCGCCCCCCACCCCAGCACAACAGCCCCAGGGAAGAAGAAGAGGGAAGAAGGGAACGGGCACTGCCGGGGTTGGCCTCAGCCCAGCTGCTTGCTTGCTTTCCTCCCGGGAAGGGCCTGCTGGAGGCCGGAGCAGTGTGGAGTCCCCGGAGGAGCGCACCTGGAAGCCGGTCTCCACTGCCACCACTGCCACCACTGCCATGCAGGGTTGCAGCAGCATCGCCTACCCTGTTTAGGCGCGGGAGGGGCGGCAGGTCAGCGGGGTGCCCCCTTTTAAGGACACTGCCTAAAAATTCTCTATGAGGGGCTGGCCCTCGTGATATGCTCTGTTTAATCTACCTTGCGTGGTGGTGGTGTGGATAGAGCCATGTACGCTAGCCTGAACTCCTTGGAGGAAGGCTGGGGTAACAATAGATGGATTCATTGTCTTCAGAAAACCTGCCAAGCTGCAGCTGGAACAGAATACTGTTTCTGAGTCTGGTTTGTTGACCATTCACCAGTCATGGGCTTCTACTTGACCACTCAGTGCAGCCAAGCCAGAAGGCTTCCTTACTCTGGAGAAGGCTCTCTCTGATGGACGTGGTTCTTCCTGCAGGGGAAGGCTTCTTGGACAGGTGGACACCAGCTGGGTTTCATTGATTCAGGCCACACAGCAAACCATAGTTAGACTTCACTAACTGCAGCTTGACCTGATTGTATAACCAAGTCCCTGGGTTCGATCTGAGTTAATTCTTGGCTAACAGAAGGGATTTTCATAAGTCTAATAGGAGTCTAATTCCTCCTTTTTCTGCTACAGCCTTAAGGACTCCACCTAGATGCCTCTGGAGGACTATAGACTCTCCGGACAGTCATAAAGGAAGAATTAGGGAGGGGGGGGTCTGTAATGGGAGACGGGAGTCTGCAGAAATCACCCTCTTCCATCAATGGAGATTTATAGTGGGAGCCAAACCTTTGTGTTCTGAGAGTGTGCTGCAGCCCAGCTGTGTTGCTCGGTATACTGTTCTCAGTGATTGATAGCATCTTCCCTGGGCCCAAGTGTTACTCATAATAGTGACAATCACAGATTGGGGTATTAAATTGGTATGGTCCATAATCCCTTTGTGTGGAATAGCTGCCATCCCTCTCTGCTGATGGAAAGGAAGGAAGGGAGGAGGTGCTTCCTAGGTGCCTGGGGATTCCCCCTGTTTTGCAATCAGATCAGGCATGCAAATAGTTGCTGTGCTGGCCGTCAGTGGTAAGTAAGAATCTGGTGGCCAGGCTTTACACAGACTGGACATGGCGGTGACCTTGCCCCAGCAGGGTGAAAGCAACACAAGCTTAGCTTTTTCTGGTGAGAAAGTGATGGCTGGAGGGGGGGATTAAAGCCCCCGCCCCATGCTGTTCTCTTTGAAAAAGGCAATTGTTTGCTTGCATTTGCAGAGGAAAGTTTTTGAAAATAAACACAGAGGAAGCCGTGAAGCGAAATCAAGGGCTTGGGTTTATTTGGGGGAGGGGCAGGAAACTGATTCCTTTGTTTCTTGGAGCCCCTATTTGCAGACCCACCTCTCGAGGAAGACTGGCTAGGAGCCTGCTTACCTGTTTAGTCTCCCAGACAAACAGAACAGATGTTAAGAGAGGAGAAGGGCGTGACCTTGTATGGCCTGCTGTTACGCTGAACTGAGATCTATTAGTACTTCCTCACTCAGTAGAGCCACTAATTCTGCATTTCTGTGGAAAGGAACCAAGAAGCAACCCCTGCTCTTATTGCTCAGGGACTTCCCTTGTTGGAATGCTGGAGAACGAGAAGTAGTTGCTAGACTTAATTTTTGCTACTGATCAAAGCCCTTCGTTTTTCTGCCTCCCTTCTGCACGGCTGCAGTCCTTTGAATCTCAGTCAAGGAAATGGAGGTGGTGCGGACTCTTGCTGAACACCAGGCCAAGGGGGCTAACAGGTGTGATGTGTTTAAGAGTATGGCTGTGGAGGTGATTTGCCAGGGGATTTACGCAGCCCTAAAAATGCATGCACATGTAGAGTTCTTTTGCACACTTGGAAGACAGTTCTGTCTCCTCCCATCAAATTTCCCTCACAAAATGTAGATGTTCTTCAAGGCTAGTTGTGTGTTAAATCAAAAGGTATGATATGTAGTTAGGGTTGCCAGGCATGGTTGGCAGGAGATTTTTTTTGGGGGGGGGGAATTACCGAAGGAGGGTGCTGGATTTGTGCAAGTTTACTCATCTGTTTCCAGGCACAATTCAGTGATGATTCTTAACCAGGGGTCGTTTTGTAGAAAAAGAGGTGCAGGAGCTCATTAGTATAACTCATTAGCATAACTTATTTGCATATGTCACACCCCCAGACATCACCGGAAGTGTGTCCGAAGGCAACACCCACCGCTCAGGCTCCACTGGGCTGTTTTGGATTGCTAGCTATAGGGGAGGGACGCGCAGGGGAGGGACGTGCAGATCTGTCCTCGCAGGGGAGGGAGAGCTTGTACCTGAATAAAACTTGGTCTTAAAGATGCCACTGGACTGTTTTGGACCAGGGGGAGCTTTGCAATTTACCTGGCTGCTTCTTGCTCTGACTGAGGGCTGTTGGGAGCAGGGGGTGGGGCTTGTTGCATGTGCCCGCCCCCTGGGCTCTTTACTGCCGGAGCTCCGCTCCTGTGTGCTCCTTCAGGAAATGACCCCTGGTTCTTACCTTTAAGGCCCTAAATGGCTTGGGTCCAAGGTGACTGTCTCCTCCTCTACTATCCAGCCCACCAGTTAGGATCTGCCTCTCAAGCCCTGCCTCTGTGCTTCTGACTTCAGAGGTGTGGCAGAGGTGGTAGCAAGAGACAGGGCACTTTCTGTGGTGGTACCTCTCCTTTGGAATACCCTCCTTGAAGTTCACCTGGTGCCTCCTTTGTTTTCTTTGAGCTGCCCGGCCAAAACACATTAAACCTGGGATTTTATTTAGAAGCTTTATCTTATCAGCTTTTTGAATGAGCTGCTTCTGTTTTGTGGATAGTTTTCATGCTGTTTATGTCCAATGCCTTATTTTTTTAATAACCTGTTAGTGTACTGATATGTTTTAATTGTAAGCTGCAGAACTCTGAAGAGGTGGCACAGAAATGTTCTAAATCAATAAACTATGAACTATATACAAGCTTGTTTTCTGTTCTGTCTCTGGCCATGCATAACAATTTCACTGTTACTATTTTAATGGCTGGAGGTAGTATTGCAGGTCCATGGCCACAACCAGCAGGAAATCACAGGGGGCAGGGCTTACATGTTTGCAGTTGTACTGGCATCATGACATCACTTCTAGCATGACCCAAAAGCGATGTCATTGTATCAGGACACGCTGTAGCATTTACCTAAAACTCTGTGGCTTAACCACAGACTTTGGAGTGAATGCCAGAGCATTACTCCACATGATAATTCCACTCCTGGGTCATGCCAGAAGTGGTGTACTGGTGTTGGTGTGATGATGATTCCCCCCCTGGGGTTTCCCCGGCATTGCTCCCACCCAGCTGAGTACGTGGGAGGTGGTCCCCCTGCGTGGGAGGCCCAATTTGAGCTCTGCTTTCTTTGATTTACCTGAAATGCCAGATTTGCATTACTACCCCTTTTTCATAAGTTAATTGTATATGTGAAACATCCACTTATGCATCTTGTACACTTTAAGGTGACCATTACAGAGCTTTCTTTTATTAAATTGTGGACATAATTTCTCTTCATTTAATGGGCCTCTAAGGAACGTGTCCTAACCTGGCAGGTAATTGCATAGTAAATAAACAGTGTATTGTCTGTCTGAAATATAAAATGTATTAAAAAATTTAGAAAATTACACAGCAAAGCTATATAATTGCTTAAGTAAATGCTATACAGTTAGTGTGCTTTTTGTTGGAAGCGTAAACTTTATGCTAAATGCAGCAAGATATATTTAGTTGAAAATTAGCATGTTTAAATGGTTATATTAAGATGTCTGAAATGCACCCTTTCCCCCCTGTAGGAAAATAAGTGCAGTGGAAATGTTAACCTTGATTAAAATCAGTGATCTAGATCAAAGCTCCCTGCATAGTGATTTGAAATAAGATTCAAATTGCTGCTTGATTTTGTCCTGATTGGTATCAGTTTACTCCTGCTCTGGCAACACATGATCCTTATGCGTTCTCCTGTGTTTGCTGTGGAGTGCAAATGTCTTCTTCTGGATGCTGGAGGTTCCCTAAGAGACCTGTGGAGTGCCACATTTTAAGAGCTACTATTTTGTTTGTGGCATTGACTGTAGCAGGGCCCCCAAGACTGAAACAAACCTCTTCTTGACGTCAGGTTTCAACCAAGGCACAAATCAAGGAAAGTGTTGGTGCGTTCTTAGTATGTTCTTATTACAGATTTATTCAAGGTATAAGCTTTTGCATGCACGCACTCTCCTTCAGATACAATGAAATGGAAATTACCAGTCATTGCATAGAGGTGGAGGGTAAGCAGTAAATTAGCATACAACAGAATGGAGATGTTGAACAGATTCAAGAACCAAACAAGAATAACAAGCTTAGTTTATATGGTTACCATTTGTTTTGGGTTGAATTCCAAGGAAAAACATAGTGAAGGAAATAAATATGTCAAAATTGGGAGCTTGATGGGCAGATGTATCCTTAATTGTGGAATGCTGAGAGTAAGTAACTGAAACCTGCCATTATATTCCATCCGTCTCCTCTCAAGCATGGAGACCACCTGTAAGCCACTTTGGGGGTCCCCATGAGGGAGCAGTGCAGGTTACAGGCGAGGTAAATAAACTTAGAAACCACAAGGCTGGATCCACAGACTCCTCATCCATCCAACACACTGGTTTGTGAGATAATTGCATGTACAGAGTGAAGAGCCTTTGGGTCCAACTCAATGGCTTGACTGGATGTGGCTGTTTCTTTTTCCAAGGGTGTCGGCTTCTTCCTGTGCTCGAAACCTGGGCAAGGCACGCCTGTGTCTGAATCCCTGCTTGGTCACTCTCTACTAGTAATAGCACTTGGAATTCATAGAGCACATTCATGGTTCAAGATTGTATATCATGTTCTTGCATATGATATATATTCTTGTAATCCACAGAAGCCCTAGACCAGCAATCCCCAACGTGGTACCCAGGAGTGCCATGGCACCTGCCAGTGTGTATTTGGTGCCCACGTCCTCATAGTATCTCTTCCCCAAAGCAAAAAAGGCCAATTTTGGTTTTCCTCTGTCACCTTGTTGCAGGGGATCTTTTAGAAGATCTCTGGGGGCATCCTAGGCCAGAGCAGTGGTCCATCTACTCCAGCATTCCATTTCATACAGTGGCTAGCCAGTTGTCCTGGAGGGTCAGCAAACGGTACAGAAGCCCAGGCCTTTCCCTAGTGTTGCCTCCTGGCACTGGTATTCAGAGGTGTGCTGCCTTTAAATGTGGAGGGTCCTCTCGGTCACCATGGCTAGTAGCCACTGGTGGACCTCTCCACCATGAATCTGTCTAATTCTCTCATAAATCCACCTTTGCTTGTGGTCATCTGCTACCTCCCCCTCTGTAGGGGGAGCACATTCAGAAATATCAGCCTCCATCAGAGGAAAAGGGTGCTTGAGTTGGGACCTCCTAACCAATGTTCCCTCTAAGCAGTAGAGTCTTGTGAGCAAAAATCCTACTTGGTGTGCTCCTGGCATTAAAGTTGTGAGCAAGCGATTTGGCTGCTGCATGAATTAGTTTGCTCTGGAGCCATCCTTCCTGAGCTAAGACAAAAATGTGTGAGCTGGAGGCTAAAAAAACGGTGAGCTAGCTCACATTAACTCAGCTTAGAGGGAACACTGCGAGTCCTAACCTTTTGTGATTTTTAAGTGTTATTGCCAACACTCCTGTGTTTAATGCTGGCAAGCAAGTACTGGTGCCATTGGTGTCAGGTTGGACGGTGGTTTCTGTGAGCAAGAAAAAAACCCAGTGTTGTCATCCACTGAAATGGCAAAGAAGTAATGTCAGTGATTGGCGTGCACAGGGGATATCTGGTAATAGAAGTTTTCTCCAGGGGTCATTTTCTGCAGGAGCGCACAGGAGCGGAGCTCTGGCAGTAAAGAGCCCAGGGGGCGGGCACATGCAACAAGCCCCACCCCCTGCTCCCAGCAGCCCTCAGTCAGAGCAAGAAGCAGCCAGGTAAGTTGCAGAGCCCCCCCCCCCCCCCCGGTCCAAAACAGACCAGTGGCACCTTTAAGACCAAGTTTTATTCAGGGACGAGCTCTCCCTCCTCTGCAAGGACAGATCTGCATGTGTCCCCCCCCCAATAGCTAGCAATCCAAAACAGCCCAGTGGAGCCTGAGCGGTGAGTGTTGCCTTCTGACACACTTCCGGTGATGTCAGGGGGTGTGGCATATGCTAATGAGTTACGCTAATGAGTTATGCTAATGAGCTCCTGCACCTCTTTTTCTACGAAATGACCCCTGGTTGTCTCCATTTTATTTTTGTGGGTCTTGTCCCATTTCTGTTGTTCTTAGGGCTGCCAACTGCAGCTTGAGAAATTCAGAGGGACTTGGGGGCTCTGCCTGGGGAAGGGGGTGAAGCTTAGTGGGGCTGTGATGCCACAGAGCTAGTCCTCTGCTGCTGCAGCTGCCCTTTCCTCCGGGGAGGTTTGTCGTCTGCAGGTCAGTTGTCATTCCAGGAGAGTGCCAGGCCCCGCCGGGAGGCTGGCAACCTCCTGCCCTGTTCTGATAGCAGTGCTGAGCCCCATCCTGCAGAAAGTCCAAATGAGACTGTGGCAGAGGTGGCTGGAATTATGGGGGTGCCAGAGGAGAATTGATGGGGCTGGGGGCTCGGAAGCTGCCGCCCGGCTAGGGAGCAGGTGATATACTCAGGCAGTGTGGCGGAGCAGCCAGGGATTTAGGGGGATGAACACGGAGCAGGGCCTTTGCAGATGGGAGAGGGTGATTTATGGGGTCAGCGGTGAGGGATTTATAGGCCTGAGAGTAGCCCGAAGCACTGGGATTTATCGGGCATTGACGGGGCATTGACGGAGGGAGCAGGGTGAGGGAGAGCCATTTCAGGCAACGTTGCAGAGCACTGCAGTCGGTTTCTGAGGCGGTGTGCAAACACTGGTGAGGTGCCCTGGATGTGGCACATATTGATCCCCGGTGCGGTCTCTGGTTGAGCTGCCAAGTCTGGAGGCAAAGGGAAGGGTAACAGACACGGAAAGGCAGGCATGCAGCTGGGAGGCAGAAACACCTGTGACACATCTAATAATAAAGCCTTTGGGCTGTCCTCCAGCAGACACAAGACTCCAAAGGTGAAGACTGGCCCACTTGGTCTCTACAGTCCGCTGCAGCTCTCAGGAGGGTCGTAGCGGGAGCCAGGTGGGGGCTGTGATGCCGGACCAAGTAACCAATAATTTATTACGGTCATAGAGCAGTAAAACAAACATACATTAACAAAGTGGCCGTAAGAACGTACATACATTAAAACGTATATAAAAAGCAAATGTCACTGAATCGATATTGTACCTCGCTAGACTCTGGCAGCTGCAGAGAATCTGGTCATTCTCTCTAGGTCTCATATTCAAGGTCTGCCAGAAGAAAGGAGGTGCGCCATTTCTCCAATCTCCCTGGGATTTTTGGGAGGACGGGTGGATCCCACAGTTGGCAGAGCTCAGGAAATAATCCAATCCGTGCTTTGGAGTTTGCCTTCAAAGAATCTACTGCAACAGGGTTTTTGCGGAAAGGCAATCACTGACCGCAGGCCACTAGTGCAACAGCGAGGCCTCAGGAGCACAGGCACCAACACAGATGAACACATCAGAGAGGGAGAGCAACAAGAGGAAGCTGAGCTGCAAGACAAAAACATTCAATCAACCCCAGGGCTATTTGGGGGCAGGAACGCACAGGAACGGAGTTCCGGCTGGCTTCAGAGTTGACCACGCCCACTACAGCCAAAACCTCTGCATGTGTGGCGACAGAGGAAAGTCCTGGAGAGTGACCCCCCCCCCGGCGACTCGAAGGCGGGTGGGCCAGGCCCCCCCCCCAGGAAGGATCGGGGAGTGCCTTTCCCAGCCTGTCCAAGGGCCAGCTTGCCCGGGCAAACCAAGGGAAGGCATGGGGTGTGGCCTTATATGCTAATGAGCTGCACTCATTAGCCAGCTTGCCCAGGCAAGCCAAGGGAAGGCATAGGGTGTGGCCTATTATGCTAATAAGTTCCTTATTATGCTAATAAGTTCCTGATCAACCTAAACACTAGAGAATGCTCCACAGCTCCCCTTAGGGTACAAGTGGACTAAGCCACTCTTTCAGCAATATTAAGAGTAATTAAACTCTTAGCAGGCTGTCACTTCTCCAGCACCCACCACCACTGAAAAGTCTGGGACTGCAGCCCCCTGGCGGGGATAAGAAGGAGACACGGGGCTTGCTTATGGCTCCGGACACAAGGTTGGTGCCCCGTGTGGCTCTGGGCTGGGTTTCCTTAGGGCAGCAGATCCCGGTGGCAAACTGGCAACACTGTGGCTTCAAGCCCTGGCAGGCCAGGAACCAAAGCCACGTATGCCTCCACAGCCCAATGGTGGCCTGATGGGGTCAGGCCAGGAAAGAGGCCACAAGGGGGTGCAGACCCTTCCCAAGCCATCTGGTGGCAAGGGAGACAACCCCTGGGGCGGGCGGGCTCCCCATGAACACCAGCAGAAGGTGGAGGGACTTGCAGTGACCATGAGGAGCTGTTGAAGCTTCTTCAGCCCAGAGCCAAGAAGGACATGGTCAGGCTGTTCCTCTCTGTGCACAGAGAGAGAGAAGGCCAGGCGAGTGACTAGGGTAAAGGTTCAGCCTCCCCTCCTCTCCCAGTCTGAGGCCTCTGCAGGGGTGGAGGATGAACTCTGCATGCCCTCTGGGGTCCTCATTTCTGAGGAGGTGGATGTACAATCCCTATACTCAATGACTCACCAGCCACAGATCGTTGAATGGCCATCCCTCTGTTCTGCTGGTGCTGGTGCCCACCTTCTCGCATATCAAATGCCAGGGGATTTTGGAGCTGCTGCCTAGGGAAGGTGGAGTTTGGGGAGTATGTGGTGTCACTTCTGGGTGGCGCTCAAAAGAATTTCCTCAAGTCTGTGGTGGACCATAAGAACTAGAGGACAGGGTTGTCATTCCCTGGGTCCAGGCCCAGTTTTGAGGGCTTCTGCCCACCACCGGCCAGCTGGCTGGTGAGGGAAACCCCACCTACAAACAGCAATGTGATGCTGCTGCCCAGAAGTCACATTATCACATTGGGGATGCTCTGGTTTTTGGGCAAAACTCTACGTTTTAACCCCAATTTTACCATAGAGTTTCTCTCAAAAACCAGAGTGTTGCCCCTGACATTGCCAGCACAATGATACCACTTCCAGGTGATGTCATCACATTGGGGATGTTCCCATCTACTTCCGGAATGCCTCCCAGATCCCACCGCTGGCAAGAGGCCCTTTCCTCCCACTCCTCAGTTTCTTGAGGGCAGGAGTAGAAAAGAACAAGAGTCCAGAAAAGACTAACAAAATATGTGTCAGAGTATGAACAGTAGTCATGTATGGCTGCGAGAGTTGGACTATAAGGAAGGCCGAGCGCCGAAGAATAGATTCTTTTGAACTATGGTGCTGGAGAAGACTCTTGAGAGTCCCTTGGACTGCAAGAAGATCAAATCAGTCAATCCTAAAAGAAATCAACCCTGACTGTTCCCTGGAAGGCCAGATAATGAAACTGAAGCTCAAATATTTTGGCCACCCAATGAGAAGGGAGCCCTCCCTGGAGAAGAAGACCCTGATGCTGGGAAAGATTGAAGGTCAAAGAAGATGGGGATGGCAAAGGATGAGATGGTTAGACAGTGTCATAGATGCAACGAACATGAAGTTGAGCAAACTTCAGAGGACGGCGGAAGACAGGAAGGCCTGGCGTGATCTGGTCCATGGGGCCGCGAAGAGTCGGACTCGACTGTGCAACTGAACAACAACAACAAATGAACTTTCTGAAGAACTGCGCAGTGACTCATGAAAGCTCATCATACCCTGCCACGTATTTTGTTAGTCTTTAAGGTGCTACTGCTCTTTTGTGCTGCTACAGACAGACTCACACAGCTACCCGTCTTGAGGGGAGGTGATATTGGGTATGGGCATGGGATTCCCCATGGTGCCCAGGCAATTGGGAAGGCTCGCTCTCAACCAAACTGGGGGAGTCTGTCAAGACTAGGATTAGTCCTGAAAGAGTGATGGGTTAGGTGGGACTATTTGTACTGTGGTTATTGGGGGAGTACCACAGCTCTACCAGTCTTGTTTTTCAATGCATCTCATCTATCCATGCATCCAAACAACGTTGTTTTACAGGACTGCATTTCCCCAGCTAGCCATTTTTGGTTTACTCCATAAGTAGAGCATTGCCAGATCAGTCACAGGTCCATCTCATCTAGTGTCCCGTTTCCCAGTGGCTGTTGAGAGTATGCCGCAAAGCCAGTAAGCTGGACATGAAGGCTTCTCCTTCCCTCCAGCAGATTTCACTTAGCCTAATAATTGTTGCTTAGCTTCTTCTGTGAGATAGGCCAGCTGCAAGCTCAGGACATGGGGAGGTGATTACATGATCTATCCAAGGCTGTGTAAACTCTTGGACTCTGTCTTTTTTGTCCAGATACACGCCAAAGGGTACCGTGAACAAAAAGGGTCTCTGTGCTACAGAGTAATCAGCTACATCGTTAATTCAGGCCTTGCGTACAACTCCTCTGCATTCCGGCTGTGTTCTCAGCATGCAGTCGCAAGCCAGGCTTCTCTGATAGTAATGACTGGAGTGAATCGATGCTAGGAGCTCTCTGTATCTGATCATGCAGCTGCGTGTCTTCGGCTACCTCCAGCTTGCTTGTCTTTTTACAAACATCTGGTGGCTGCACGTGAGTTTAGTGGGACTGAATGTATACCCGTGGGCAGCATCCCTTAGAAATCATATTACCATTCTCTCTCCAATTGATTTTCACATAGGATTTCTTCTCATGTGTGAAATGATCAATGTACCTTCAATAAGAGGTTTCCAGATCGTGGGGTGAAGCGTGTATTCTGGGGTTGCCGAGGGTGCCGTCTGGAAAATACTGCATGAATCAATCCACACAATAGAGCTGTGCTGATTTTTCTCGCAAAAGTTGCCATTTCAAGGGTGTGAGGATGTTTGCACACATCCCCCTCCTGTTCTTCCTCAGAGTGTTTTTGCATCTATTTGTAGCCACTGTTTTCCCCACTTGCTAATTTTGGGGGGGGGGGGGGGCCGGGGGGGAGAGGGGGGGGGGGGGAGCACGTGAGCAGAAGGATCACTTCCCTGTTACTTAGAAGACCAAATCGATAGTTTTTTTCTTAGCTATTTTTAAATTTTCGTTTTACCTATGATTGCCGGTTTACCTGCTATAGTGGGGGGTCTCCCACCACTGCTTTGAATGACTGGTGGTATGACTAGGGTTGCCAGCCTCCAGGTGGGGCCTGGAGATCTCCCACTTTTACCACTGATCTCCAGCCGACAGAGATCAGCTCCCCTGGAGAAAATCAATATATGAAAGGTGTAATAATAATTCAATATTGCAAAAATATAATTATATAACAATATTGGCCAAGGTGTAACCCAGATACAGAAAGAAGATGAATAATGGAAAGAAGAATAAAGTCCCAAGTATTTTACTGTGTCTCACTCCAGTAGCGTTGCAATATCAAAGTCCAATTTGACTTGCAGTTCATCAGGGAGTGGACATTTCAGAAGTCCCATAAGCCATAAAAAGCCATGACGTGTAGTCCGGATGCTGGCTGCCGCGTTTCGAGTTGTTCTTATTCAAAGATAATAGGCTATAAGGGGACCCAATCTCAGTAGAAGGCACATACAAAGCCAGTATAATCCATCAAGAAGGATTATGGGTCTTTTTACCACTGATCTCCAGCTGACAGGGATCAGCTCCACTGGAGAAAATGGCTGCTTTGAAGGGTGGACTCTATGGCATTGTATCAAGCTGAGGCCCCTCCCCAAACCCCGCCCTCTCCCGGATTCACCCCCAGAGTCCACACTAACTCAGCTTAGAGGGAACACTGTCTCCAAGTATTTTCCAACCCCGGGCTGGCAACCCTAGATATGGCATGGTGGTGGTGGGGAGTCAGGTTGGTCAGCCTTCTGGTGTCACTTCCATTTTTCAGTCAGAAGTGACATCACAGTGCTACACGAAGTCCACCAAATCTGTTTTTACCAGAGGATTTGGTGGTGGTGGTGGTGGGGGGCAATTCCTAGAACTGATGTCATGATGTTGATCAACATTTCTTTGCCCCATGTCCTGCCCCCCAAAAAAACTCCCAGGGGCTGAGGCTAGAGGTCTTGCAACTCTATTTATAGCTTACTTTCCTCCCAGGCAGTAGACCTGTAGTGGTTTCCAGTGGCATTCTGACAGCCACCACCCTGGGAGGCAAGTTACACTGAGAGCAAGTGACTGGCCCGGATTCCCTGGCAGGATGGAGGTTTGAGCCTGGACTGACATTTTAACCACTACCCCATGCTGGCAATTTCATTGTCCCTGGCATTGCATGACAAGCGACTCTTTGCTGCAAAGTACAGTTACCTGGAGCTAGTTTGGGCAGGACATGAAAAGGGTATACTAGAGTTACCAACCCCCTGCCCTCAACCCCCAGCAAATTTCGGGGGCAGACCACGGGGAGAGGAAGTGTTGATCAATGTTATGACATCAGTTTTGGTTGACCTCTCTTCCTCCCCCAATTTTCCTCCTTCCACTCACTCAACCAGCTGCAAGGGCTGGGAGGCACTCCCACTATACTGAGTAAGTTGGCAATGCTTAGGTATGGAAGTGATAACCATGCAAGACGGACATCATTTTAGCCATTTACAGACATACTGTTAAGCACAAACAATTGCCTCCTTGAATGCCTGGTTTGAAAAATGCACATGGTTCAGGTCTCAAAACAGTAACACGCTTGGAATCAGCGCTTGGTTTACGTAATTGCAAAGTAAAGGACAATTTCGGACCTAATGTTATGAGGGACCTCTAAATTTAAAAAATGCTAAATTGCCAATGGGGGGGGGGGCTCTTAAATTTGACATCATTTAGGATCTCATTATGTATCCCTGCTTGGAATCCTCTCAGTTTTGACTTCTATAAACACATTGGTAATGTAATTATTTTACTGAGTTTTGACTCTACTTTTAGCCAAACCATTTGCTTCCTGAAGCAGGTTATTGAAGCTCTAAAAGATGCAGGGAGCAACAAAGATACAACTGAACAAGGTGATTGGGGAGAGTGTTCTCAGTGAGGTTTTAGGGCATGTGCTCCGATAGCGGGGCTGGTTGCTGCTGCAGCCCTTTCGATTTGCTCGTGGCATGGAAGGGAGAGCTCAGCTGGACCTGAACGTGGACACAATGGAAGGAGGCTTGGCTGAAGCTGCTTTGGCTCTGCTGAATACGGCTGGTCTCTCTTCTGGAGTCAGATCCAGGGACAAATTGCTGCTGGTCTGTTTGTCCTGGCCAGGTTGTTTCTATAAGTCACTTTTATCATTTTATGCCATTTTCAACTGTATTTTAACGAAGCAAGAGAATTTGCTCCTCTGAGCTGGAGGATGCCCATTCCAAGTTTGGCTTTGGATATCCAAGTCTGGGTTTGGGGAAAGGCTGTGATTCAGTAGTAGAGCATCTGCTTGGCATGCCGAAGGTCCCAGGTTCAATCCCTGACATTTCCAGCTAAAAGGATCTGGCAGTAGGTGCTGTGAAAGACTTCTGCCTGGGACCCTGGTGAGCTGCTGCCGGTCTGAGTAGACTGTCCTGACCTTGATCTGGCAGCTACGTGTGTCCATGGTTGCTCACCTGGCCCTAACAATACCTAACACATTATGGGACTACCTTCAGAACATAAGTGCTGCCCTGCTGGATCAGACCACCATGTCCAGTATCCTGTTTCACACAATGGCCAATATTTCCCCTATCTATAGGCCCACTAAGGGCTACCCCCCACCCATGCAGCCCCCTAGCTGTGGTATTCAGAAAAGCTGGCAACACCATCAAGATGATTCCTTACTGTGATTGGTTGGGGTGTTGGTGCCTCCCTCCCTTCCACTGTTTATCGGCCTAGTTGAAGGGGGAGGGGGGAGGAAATGGGCAGTTTGCAAGACAATAAAAGCAGCTCCCTTACATCAAGTCAGCATCCTAATAAAAGGAGTCTGGGACAGTCTTCCAAGAATGTCAATGGTTCTTGTGGGCAGGGGTCATTTCCTGCAGGAGTGCACAGGAGTGGAGCTCCGGCAGTAAAGAGCCCGGGGGCGGGCACATGCAACAAGCCCCCATCCCCTGCTCCCAGCAGCTCTCAGTCAGAGCAAGAAGCAGCCAGGTAAGTTGCAGAGGCCCCCCCAGCCCCCCCGGCCCAAAGCAGTCCAGTGGCACCTTTAAGACCAAGTTTTATTCAGGTACAAGCTCTCCCTCCTCTGCGAGGACAGATCTGCACGTTCCCCCCCCCCCAATAGCTAGCAATCCAAAACAGTCCAGTGGAGCCTGAGCGGTGGGTGTTGCCTTCTGACACACTTCCGGTGATGTCAGGGGGTGTGGCATATGCTAATGCGTTATGCTAATGAGTTATGCTAATGAGATCCTGCACCTCTTTTTCTACGAAATGACCCCTGCTTGTGGGGTTAGATTTTCATTGGTCAGTATTACTCTTTGGAAGGGGAAAAAAACTCTATAGAGGGAAATATGATAGGTTTTGCAAGTTTTAGCAAAGCCCCATGCCTTTGTGGGGTTGTGGTTAATTCCCTTTCTTACAAAAGAGCCTGGGGTTAAACCAGAGCCATTCCTGAAAAGGCAGAGGTGTCCTTGCCTCCGTGTTCAAGAGAAGAAAGCTCTATGAATGGGTGAATAATGAATGGGTGAAGAAGTTTATGGTGCTATTCTAAGCATCTATTCAAGCCAATGAACTTAGAAAGGGGTAACTCTCTTTAGGACTGCATTGTTAGAGCGTAGAATATGGTGGATTTGTGGAAGTAAAGTCAGGCAGTGGGGTAAGGTTATGGAGACTTAGTGCATGGATTTGGCTGGAGCAGCAGGCAGATTGTATGCCCCCCCCCCATGTCTTGATTTCAAGAGTTCAGTTGCCCCCAAAGGTGTGAAGGTCAGGACTGGAAGAAAGGGGTCAGGATATTGATGGAGTCAAAGCATTGGAGTAGTACAAGCAGGTATTTTTAGGCGCTATAATTGCAGCTGAGCAGAGCTATTCTTCCTTGCCGGAGATTGTGTGTCGGATACATCTTAGCTGGTGATGAGGATAATGATTGCCACCCTTCAATATTTATAGAAACGGGGGCTTGCTTCCTTCTTGGCAACATGTGCTGAACTCGGTCTCACCTTCACAGGTCAGAACCTTGGTGCATTGTCATCTGCATCTCTTTATTTGCCTTGAGGGTTTTTTTTTAACCCATTTGTATTGTTGATCTTGGTTTGGTGAAAAGCACCACTTTTCTCTGGCTGGCCTTTTGGAGGGAGATATAGTGTGAGCAAGCATCTAACACGGGTCATTTTTAAACATAAGCACAGTGTGAAGAATGTTGGGAGGGGTGCATGTCTACAACTGTGTCCAGACATTTTTGTGTACTGAAGAGAGCATCTAAAAGTTACAAACAACATGTATATGGAAGTATATACCTCAAACATTCGGATTCAACTTCTACTAACCTTTTTTTAGCTGGAGATGCTGGGGAATGAACCCAGAACCTTCTGCAACTGAGCCAGAGCCCTTCCTTTGTACGCCATGTTGAAAGGGCTGGCCAAAGTACTATTTCAATTAACACTAGGCTGTTGCTCCAAGGAGATAGCTATTACTCTTTCTCTCCTGTTTTGTAAAATAGACACTGCTTGGTTTCTGATTCCCTGCAGGCATCACTTGTCTGTAGAGAAATCAGTGATGTGCTGTGAAGGATGTTTGGAAATCTGTTTGCCTAGCTGTAGATGTAAATATGCACATTTTCACAATAGAAACATGGATCCATGCATAAATATTCGTGTGAGTAGGCATATTCAAATGGGTTGGCCTGAAGCAGCAGAACAAAGTTTGAGCCCAGTGGCACCTTTAAGACCAACAAAGTTTTATTCAAGACTTATGCTTTTGTGTCCATGCAGACTTCTTCAGATACAATTACATGGAAACACCAGTCCATATATATAGGTAGAGGGTGAGTAGTAAATTAGCATACAGCATAATGAAGATGTTTAACAGATTCAAGGACCAAGCTGGAATAACAAGCTTAGTTTATATGGTTACCATTTATTTGAGTTTAATTTGTTTGGGTTTAATTTATATGGTTACCATTTGTTTGGGTTTAATTCATCTGGGTTAAGGCTATTAATAAATCTAATAAATAATACAACAACAACAACTCTAGGGGAAAACATAGTGAAGGAAATAAATATATCAAAATTGGAGATTGATGGGCAGACATATCCTTAATTTTGGGATGCTGAGAGTAATTAACTGAGACCCTGCCATTACACTCCATCCGTCTCCTCTGAAGCACAGAGGTGACCTTACAGCATTTTCTACTTTGAAGTGGGGTGATTGGCTGTGTAGCATTATCTTCCCTGTCCCTAGACCAGAGAAATACATTCCAGTCTACCGTTCCAGATTACATTACATTCAATAGGTGACCTCAGAGTAGCTGTTTTATTGCAAGGGAACTGCAGGAACAGACTAGAAAGGGAAATTGCTGAGCTGCAAGTTATTACAACAGTCAGAACAATGGAACCCCCCAGGACTTAACAGGGATATTGGTTTCTTATCTCACTACATATGCTAACCTCATTCAGCCCTTACATCTGTATTCTCACCAATCCCCCAGAAGGGCCATATATCCTCTTTATTTTATTTTGTTTTATTTCTTATTTGAAATAATAGATTAGAAGATTGTAATGTAATGAATAGTAGAATGTAACCTTTACCTACATGTATGGACTGGTAATTCTAGCCTCACCAGTCATAACCTACGTTAGTCAATTGAAAGAAACTGCATTGCCTTGTTGCCTGGAGAGAATTTCTACTCACCACAGGCCACCAGCTATTTGCTAACTTGCCCCACATGTCCTTATTCTTAGGAACTGGTTCCTCACTTGGCAGTATCACATGTTCAATAGCATCAATATGGTAGGGAGTTTTTTTCAAGCCTGGGCTATAGTCATTGACATCTCTGATTGGTCATACAAGTGCAGATGCTTCCAAAATTCTCTGCATCCAATGTTTTCCCCAAATTTTGAACTTCCAGATTGCCAAGGTTCTTTTCCAAATCCAAACTGATGCATTAGAAATCCTCTGCTGCAAGTTCCAGATTTTGAGTGGCATGCACATGCAGTTTACCACCATTTAAAGTTCCTACAGCTCATTTGTCTCTTTATTTTATATTATTGATGTATCCTTCTTTGACACAGGGGAGATATGTGAGCTTTACTATGAACTTTCGTGGGTGGGGAGGGGCTGTGGCTCAGTAGCAGAGCATCTGCTTGGCATTCAGAAGATCCCAGGTTCAATCCCTGGCATCTCCAGTTAAAGGATCTGGTAGTAGGTGATGTGAAAGACTTTTGCCTCAGACCCTGGAAAGCTGCTGCCAGTCGGAGTAGATAATAATGACCTTGATCGACCAAGGGTCTGATTCAGTATCAGGCAGCTTCATATGTTGTAGTAGAGTCCACATTCCTAGCAGTGTGTGGACATGAACTTGGTATTTAAATTTACACATGCATAACGTGGACTGTGTTGGATTCATTTGTACAAGCGTACATAGGAATGGGTACATTTACCCCATTCCCTTCTTTTATCATTTGGGAATTCAAGTCTGCCTTGCTTTTTACCCCTCAGTTCCTTTGTAGCAAAAAAGTTTCTAAAATTTAATACTGGAATAGGAGCATGGAAAGCAGGGGTCGTTTCGTAGAAAAAGAGCTAGGGGGACTCATTAGCATAACTCATTAGCATATGCCACACCCCCTGACATCACCGGAAGTGTGTCATAAGGCCACACCCCCTGACATCACAGGAAGTGTGTCATAAGGCCACACACCCCACCCCCAACGGTCCCGGCCGCCACCGCCGGCCTTGCAGCTCCACTGCCGAGCCCCATGAGGGCCCCGGCGGTGGACCTGCAAGGCCGGCGGGAGTGCAAGGAAGCCCCGCGAAGGCCCTCCCTGGCCCC
>NW_015160228.1:402756-452932 GCF_001447785.1 Gekko japonicus
GGAAAGTTCACCTCATCTTCTCCCCCCCCCTTTATGTCAGTTTACTTTGCCAAAAAATTTTTTTCCTAGGATAGTATGTGAATCTCTGCTCTTGCACACTGATAAAACAGTGCAGAAAACAACAGATACAATGTTAAGGTGCAGTGGTGGTGGATAGTGCCATCAAGTAGAAGCCAAGTTATGGTGACCCTGTGGGGTTTTTAAGGTAAGAGATGAGTAGAGGTGGTTTGCCATTGCCTGTCTCTGTGTAGTAGTCCCGGCATTAAGAGATGAGTAGAGGTGGTTTGCCATTGCCTGTCTCTGTGTAGTAGTCCCGGCTTTCCTTGGTGGTTTCCTATCCGAGTATTAACCACAGCCAACCCTGTTTAGTTTCCAAGGTCTGACAAGATTGGGCTGGTCTGGGCCATCCAGGTCAGAACCATGTTAAATTCTTGCTTTGCATTGTAAATGCACATGAATGCATCAAGAACATAAAATAAAGAGACAAATGAGCTGTAGGAACTTTAAGTGGTGTTAAAATGCATGTGCGTGGCACACAAAATCTGGAACTGGCAGCGGAGGATTCCTAATGCATCAGTTTGGCCTTGGAAAAGAGCCTTGGCAATTTGGAAGTCCAAAATTGGGGGGAAACATTGGATGCAGAGAATTTTGGAAGCGTCTGCACTTGCATGACCAATCAGAGATGTCGATGACTATAGCCCAGGCTTTAAAAAAAACCCCTACCTTATTGATGCTCCTGAACATGTGATGCAGCCACCTACAACTTTGAAAGTCATCTTTTGCCGAGTGAGAACGGGAGCCTGTTCCTAAGAATCTGATTCCCTCCCCCATTTGTGTCAGTGCTTGTATCTGAGTGGGCATCTGTCAGTAGGATGGCTGTATTTATTAACAAGTTCATTACTGCCTCTGTGTAGTCCCCCTGCAGAAAGATTTATTGTGGTTTTTTAGCATGGGGTGTATAGCAGTGCAATTGCCGGCACAGCCTGTACGTGCACCTAAGGTTTTCTGTCCTCTGACGGTGACGCCATCCGTAGTGAAGGGAGCTTTCTTGTTTTCCGCTTGCCGTCGTGTTTCAGACCTCTGTGTCTCTTAGATCAGAATCCCTTGCCAGGTGTCGGGGAGATGGGCTTATTCAATTTACTCTCTCTCCGATGCCACATAAGCTGTATTGATAGATTAATCTTATATTGTTGTGACTAAACAGCCCTGCCATTTTTTCCCTCCACACTGCAGTCTAATCTGTCCTGACAGCGGTATCATTAGTTTATATTTGTTATAATCTCATTTGCTATATTGGCTGTTTGGCATTCATAGACTGGTGTCTTTGTGCTGTTGCGGTGTTGTTCACAAGGGCTGTGGGAGCCAATTGTCAGCCATCTCATCTGCTGGCAGTGGGATGACTTTGTCTTTCTCCTGTTGTGTTCCTTGGACCTGAGAATCCCTGTTTTGATTTTGCCTCCCCCTTGTACAGATCCAGTGGACACGATTTGATTCTGAGACCCGTTTCTTGGCATCATTTTTTGCCCTTGGCAAGTATTTGCCAGTATTTGTGTCACCAAAAAAGCAAAGTTGGGGGTGTGGGGTGTCCCCTAAGGAGTTGCAGAACAATTTGGAACTCACCCCCCCCTTACCTCCCCCATCTGACCCCCAGGATTCTGCCTGGTCTCATGAGCTCAAACAGGGTGATCCCCCTCCTCCTTGCTTTCACACTGACTGTCAACTGCTCTCTGCATTCTGTGCTCTGGTAGCCAATGCTCCCTCTAAGCTGTGGAGTCTTGTGAGCAAAAATTCTACTTCGTGCGCTACTGGCATTAAAGTTGTGAGCGAGCCATTTGGCTACTGCATAAATCAGTTTGCTCCGGAGCCCTCCTTCCTGAGCTAAGACAAAAATCTGTGAGCCGGAGGCTAAAAAAACTGTGAGCTGGCTCACACTAACTCAGCTTAGAGGGAACACTGCTGGTAGCATGTTCAGTCCTAGCCCCCTCTCACTTTGGTTACTTTACAAAGTTGGTATTACTGGAGCGGGGAGAGTCTGGGCAACATTATCTCCCTCACAAGCCCACAGAATTCATTGTGGCACAGTCTGTTTAAATATATATAAATATATGGGGTCAGTGCCCAGGCTGTTGCTATCGCATCTTCTCATGAGCGTAGAGTGTACACTCTAAACGGAGAGCCTCACTCGCTGTTTGCCGGGGGGGGGGTGTATGCGTGCCAGTTTAGTTGTGCCAGATCTGCTTCTTGCACTGTTTCTGGGGTTACCGATGTGGAGATCTGTTTGTGTATCTGAATGCTAAGCACAACTTGTCATATAAACAAGGCCTTTGCTTTGCTGTTTGGGGAATTGACTGAAGTGTTTCTGAACCAGGCAAAGACTTGGCTGCCCGTGCTAGGCGAGAGGGCCTATTAAATGTTTTCTGGCTTAAGCTACTCTTTAGCAACCCGAGTGTCAAGGTGGCATTTGTGTGCATGATATTCTTGGCTGTTCCGAGCCCTCTGGGTTGCTTGTAGCAGGAGACGGGCAAGTCCCTGATCTGCATTCTTTCCGCCGTTGCTAGGAATGTTGCTATGGCACGTTGTTGAGGTTCTGGGGGTCTGTACAAAGGTGGACTGATGCTGGTTGCCTTGAATATGGATGAAGGCATCAGAGGGCAGGGTGAAGGCTAAGCTGCTCTGTAGCAGCCCAAGGGTCAAAGTGGCTCCTTCCCTGGAGGGAACCGGCCAGTTTTCAATCACTGCTATCCCATTTTTGAGCAAGGCTCAGAGCTGGGGAGCAGAGCAGGCAAGAGAAGAAGCCGCCATCCGGGGTGTGGTGTGGTGTGGTGGGGCACTCCCTGGTTCAACCTCCTCACTGCCAAAGACAATATTGCATAAGCTACTGTCCCTCAGTCTTCCATCTGCAGTGTAAGGGTAACAATGGCCTACCTTGCAGGGATGTTGCAAATATTACTGGGACACTGGATGTGAAGTGCTTTGAATACTGACAATGTTACTGATGGTAGGTTATTACTATTCTGCACGCTAGAGAAAGAATGGTGGTTAGAATGCTGGACTAGGACCTGGGAACCCTTGGTTCAAATCCTGGCTGGGTGACCTTGGGCCAGTCACTTACTTACACAGACATCCTCAGCCTAGTCTACCTCACAGGGTTGGTAATGTGAATGGCATGGGGAGAAGAGAGCCATATACTAGAACCAGGAGAGAGAGAGAGAGTGAACGATCCACAGTCACCCAGTGAGCTTCAGACACAAGTGAGGAGTTAAATCTGGTCTCAGACCTCACTCTGACACTCTACCCACCACACTGCACAATCACCATTAGTGACCAGAGTTTAAGAGAACTTCCATGTTAAGAAGCAATATTTTTCTGAATACCGGATGCTGAGCTTAACTGGGAGCAGCACTGATTCAGGCTTGATAAGAGTTCCTCTTGTGTGGTATTGCTACATCAGGAAGTGGCACCTTCATTATAGGAGCTCTGGAATTTATCAGGCCCAAGATGTCTCTATGTGGCCAATTCAGCTCTTACAAGGGCTTAATAGAAAGCTATTCTGTGTGTTCCAGGTGTGAGGAATCACAGAGAGTTTTGTATGAGAGCGAGCCAGACCTGTTGCTTTCCCTGCGGTCTCTGATAGCTCAGGGACATCGAAGTCTGCTAGATTTAGAGAAGAAACACTGAGTGCAATGCCAGACATTAGTGGCTCTGTCTGAGAATTGCAGTGAGAGCTTTATCAAGGGTACCAAATGTGGCTTAGCGTTTTCCCCTGAGGATCCTGTTCCCTCATCAATATGCAGTCTGCACAGTTTTTGCACAGGATAAGATCTTCCCTCTTAGGAAAACTTGGACGTGTTCTGCTGCCCCATGAAGCTATCAATTGGCCTTATGTTTACAAAAGAGAGCACAGGCCCTTCTATTTTTATTTTTATTTTTTATTTATCCTTCAGTTTGTATACCGCTCACCCCCTAAGGGCTCTGAGCGGGTCACATATTCAAATACAATCAATCCTTACCTAGGGCCACACACATACATTGGGGAGGTGACTAGCCTAACAGGCACCCTCTAGTGCGTCTTTCGTTGTTGTTATCTGCGGAAGATCTTCCTAGTCCGGCGGCGACGTCCTCCTGGCGTAGGTCTTCTCTTGGCTGCCTGCGACTTCCTTGAGCCTGGGCCGAGTGCACGTCCGCGCGTCCTCGCTGCTGGCCTCTGTCCCAATAGGCTCCGGCCTGCTGCATCGCCCCGCCTCCGCACTTGCCGGCCCAGCCTCTGCCCACCGCTCGACTTGCCAGCCGCCGCCATACTCTCTGCCGCTGCCCCGCCGCTCACGCTGCCGCCACACCACAAGGGACGGGTGCCCCCCCTGCTTTAGGAGCAAGTACCCATTTGTCTACTTGCCCTTTAACGGGCTTTCGAGCCGCTGGGTAGGCGGGAGCTGGGACATAGGGCCAGGAGCTCACCCCGGCCACGGTGGGGCTCGAACAGCCGAAGCTGTTCGGCCAGATGGAAATGCAGGCTTCATTTACCGCCTGCGCCACCGCTGTTCTAACTCAGTGTTGTCTATCGAGCGACTGGCTGGGGTCATCAGCAGTGAAAGTTTGTCTTTAAAGCCTACGTCATGGTGGGCCATGAACCTTTCTTTCTCCATTGATGGTTTGGGGCTGCGGCCCGGTGATAGAACAGGTGCTTGGCATGCAGAAGTGTCCCAGGTTCCATCCTTGGCATCGCAAATTTAAAGCTTCAGATCAGAGGTGATGGCATAGACCTCCACCTGAGAATCTTGTGGAGCCACTGCCAGTCAGAGTAGACAAAGCTGCCCTTGAGAGACTCCGCAGAAGGCAGCTTCAGATGTTCATGTAACTCCGAAGATTCTTCCTCCAGAGGAGGCAGCAGAGTACTTAGGGCCCCCGCAAGAACCCTCTGTAGGCCCCACGATTTGTGGGAGCCTGGAGGAGTTGATATGCTCTTCGTAGGTTCTGAGCAACCCCATCCAAACATCCCAGGAAATGGCACCATTGGACCATCCTGGGGGACCCAGTTGCTGCTGTTGTTCAGTCGCACAGTCGAGTCCGACTCTTCGCGACCGCATGGACCACATCACGCCGGGCCCTCCTGTCTTCCGTCGTCCTTCGGAGTTTGCTCAACGTCATGCTCATTGCCTCAATAACACGGTCCAACCATCTCATCCTTTGCCATCCCCTTCTTCTTTGACCTGCAGCCTTTGACCTTTGACCCAGAGGCAGGCCCATTTCTGTAAGCTGGACTTCCCCCCTCCATTTAAGCATCATCTGCTGCATCCCAAGAACAGAGGAAAAGGTGAGTTGAAGCCCTGAATAAGAAGTTAGAATGCTCACTTAGTGACCTCCATAGCCCCCTACTCTTGAGGAAGGGTCCTGGACTTAATTGTAACAGGATTGGCTCTGCTGATGCACCAAGAAGGTGGAACAGCAAGGCAGTCTCTTGAGTCCTTCCGTAGCTACCTGGAAGCTGTTATGATGTCTTGCTCTAGTAGCTAGAACATCTGCCTTTGGATTTAATGTTCGGGGATGCTGCTGTCTTTCGCTGGTAAGGGAAATGAACCTTGGCAATGTTCAGATATGCACTGTTCTTCTAACCCCCTCTGCTTCAGTTTGCAAATGGTTTTTAAGCATATTGTCAATCTGTGTTCTGTGGTCTTCCGATCTGGAAACTACTCTACAATGTTCTTTCGTTTCTCTGGCATCTGTATGAATAATTGGCATCCTTTCGATGTGGGGGGAGGCTCCTTTCCTTTGAGCACATACAGAGGGCATGGAAGGGTGCCACAGTCACAGAGATCCTTCAGTTTGAACCACTTTCCCTTTGTGAGGCTCTTCTTCCTCCAAACATGTCTGCTCAGTCTCTCCTCCTCTTTCTTCTGTTTTTTTTTTAACTTTGGGAAGGTCTCAAATGAAAATGATTTTACTTGCTGAGGAAAGAAGCCTACTGACAGGCTATGAGAAGAGGAGCAATTCCAAGGGGACAAAGAGGGGGAAGGAGGGGATGGGTGGGAGAGTGTCTACTCAAGAGGGTGACTTCAGCTCTGTTCTGTGCTCCCTCTGCCCCCCACCCACCCCGGGGTTAATGGCTTTCTGCCTCTTGGTGGGGGCAAGGAAATGTTCCCTTCTGCTTGGAAGCCACACAAATGGGGGAAATGTCTGTTTCAGGCTGTGCATGTGTGAAGTTGTCTAGGGCAGGCTCTGCGGTCCTCACTAAATGATAGGCTTAGCTGACCCAGATGAGCTGGAAGTCAGTCAGGGTGGGAGACAGAGAGGCAGGCTGGAGACGTTTCTTCTTCTTCTCCTCCATCACCTCCTCCTCCTCTAAAGGCTGAATAGGTTTTCAATGCTGGGAAGCAAATAGGGAGGGAGGGACAGTCTCTTGCACTTCCACCTCTGAACTGAGTGCAGAAGATCTGAATTAATGTCCAGTGAAGGTAATGGGAGGGAACCATAAACTGAAGCTCAGTACAGATAAGGGTGAGGTGCTGTTGGCCAACAGTTAAGGCAATCGGAGGCTGAGGAGTCAGAAGGTGGTTTCCTTCCTCTGGCCTCCCCTCCCCACCCCACGTGTTTGTATCTTGTAGGTTCAATCTAGGCCTGTTGTTGGAAGTTCCGTTTTCCTGATTAGTACCTTTTTATCATTGGGAGGGTGGAGGGGGAAATACTTTGGGTGTGGCCATTGATCAAGAAATGAGATTTAGGCGTGGAGTTCCATGGTATGGTCAACATTCATGTTAGACTATTGTAAAACACTCCATGTGGAGCTGCCTTTGAAGACTGTGTGTGTGGGGGGTCCAGTTAGCACAGAATACTGTGGTCGGCCTACTGTTTGGGAATAAATACAAAGGATGCATTATCCCATGCTGAAAGATGTATACTGGTTGCCTGTTCGTTTCTTGGAACAGTTGCAAGTGCTGGTTCTTGGCTTCAAAGTCCTAGACTGCTTTGGACCCAGGTGTCATCCTTTTCCTGTATCATCCTACCTGCCAGTTGAGATTCTCATGCCCAGTCCACCTCTGTGTGTCAGATACTCCTACCTACAGGGATATGAGGTACATGGCACCTAGAGGCAGGACTTTTTCAGTGGTGGCATGCACCATCTCTCTGTAACATCTTCCCCTCAGAGTTTGTCTTTGGCTATTCTGCTGTCTCTCAGATGCTATGTTAAGGTGGTTTTATTAGCCTGGGCTCTTGAATTTCCCCCCTGACCACCTTAGCAATGGTCTAACTTTATTATTTTTTGGTTATGGACTGTACTAATGCTAAAATACTTTTGTGGGTGATAGTTGCATTTTTGGCTGTTGCTAAGAGCAGCAAACTTCCTTGTGCATGTGTTTGCACCAAGAGATGATAGAGGGAAATGATTTTAGCGGAGGCTTATAAGTACACCTGGGTGGGGAATATTACACCCAGGCAGTTCTCCTTGGCTGGTCTGAGAATGTGGGCTAGCACCTCTTGCATCTGTGTCTTTTGCACAAGCATCAGCTCCTGCAATCCCCCCACCTCCTTTTGGCTCTCTGCACAATGGGGCCAGAGGTGTAAACTACGGGGGGGGGGGGCAACAGGGCTCAAGCCTTCCCCTGCCCAGATTTCCCAGAGGGTCAGGTAGCATCATGAAGCCGCTTAGGCTGTTAGATTCTCAAGGTCAGCCAATCAGTCCTGCTTTTCTTTGTAGCAATTCAACAAGTTCCGAGGAGAAACAGGACTGGTTTTGTTTGTTTTTGTAATTATAAGAGAGGGAGGGGACCCTCAGTGGATAATACTGTCTGTGAAGAAACGAGAGAGAGAGAGAGAGAGAGAGAGAGAGAGAGAGAGAGAGAGAGAGAGAGAGCATGGAAGGGGGAAGGGCAAGACCAATCCATCTAGCAGTCAGGAGCCCTCAGTGGTTGGCCTGAAGAATGTATTTACTGTAGCCTGCAGAACAAATTCTGATGTACGTACAGCTAGATTTGAGTCCAGTAGCACCTTGGAGACCAAGAAGGTTTTTTTGGGGGGGGGCTCAGCTTCAGAGAGTCACAGCTGCCTTCACTGGTATCTGCCAAAGGGAGCTTTTGACTCTTAAAAGCTTCTAAACACCCCCCCCCCAAATCTTGTTGGTCTCTCAGGTGCTGCTGGACTCAAAACCAGCTGTTCTACTGCAGGCCAACGGACCCTCTGACACTATATGATGTTATGCAGGTGATGGATCAAGAGAATTATGGTTTCCCTTCACAGATGGGGTACTAAGAATTGCATGATTCCTGTGTCCTGGTGGCCTTAGAGAAAAAAATGAGTTTTCCCTCAGATGGTCATGGCCCCACCCCCAGCGTGCCCTGCATGATCGTGTCACTTCCTGGTGACGTGCACGTCAGGGTGGAGCTCCCCCTGGGGCCCGATCCGGCGGCGGCGGGGAACGGGCCTCTGGGGCGGGGGGACTTGGCAAGCCTAGTTCAGGGTCAGCGAGTGGCTTGGGCGAGCTGGGGGAGGTGGCATGAGCAGAAGGAGAAGTTGGTCTTTCCCTTCTCTGACTCTCTCCTCCTCCTTTTCCTGGCTGCTGCCTGGCTTCTGGTGACTGCCCCCATCTGCACTGTCTGGGGGCACACGTTAGTCCCAACAACGAACTTGGCCGGGCAGATGCAGTCAACTAAAACTTCAAACATGATAAGTTGGCCCCAATAGGTTACTAGTTGTGCCTGGAGCCTGTCTGGGGGCTAGCCGGAGTTTTTTCCTTGCAGAAATAAACTTGCTTAAGTAAAGTGGGGGTCCCCGACATGGTGCCTTTGGGCACCATGGTGCCTGCCACGTGTTTCTGGAAAGTGGGTGGGGCCAAGAAGGGCTCTGAATGGCTACTGGAGATTTGATTGGCTTTGCAGATTCTCAAAAACGTTCCTTTGGCGGCAGCTGCCACCACAACCCAAGAATCTTCACTGTGTGACTGAAGTAAAGCTGTGGCAATCATTCTGTGGCTGGCTCCACCTCCTGTGGCAGCCATTTTGTGGCTGCACCCGCCATGCCACATCAGAATTCATGAAAGGTGCCCGCAGGCTTATAAAAAGGCGGGTAGACCCCCGAACTCAAGAGTCTGCACATTTCCTTGCTGTCTTGTAGGGTTGCCAGGTCTAATCTTCTCCCTGGCGGGGGGATTAGGGGGCATTCCAGGAGGGGGTGTGGCCATCCCCAATGTGATGATGTCACACGGATTGATGTCATCACGTCCTGGACACAGCCTGCCCCCACCTTTTTCCAATTATTTAAAGGGAAACTTCCCTTTAAATAGTTGGGGGGGGGGGAGAGAGCGAGTGCCTGCCCTGTAAGTGGGGAACTCTCCTCTTGCTAGGCCGGAGCCAGCAGCTTCCTCTGGAAAAGAGCGGGTGCTGGGTGCTCCTGCCCTGCAAGAGGGGAATTTACCTCTTGCAAGGCAGGAGCCAGCAGTCCCCACTTGGAAAAACTTCCTGCCATGCAAGCAGTGAATTTGCCACTTGCAGGGCAGGTGCGTGTGGCACCTGCTCTTTTCCACTGGGTCTGCAGACGACTGTTGTGGGCATGACTTCCCTCGCTGACTATCTGGCTGACATTGGGTCTGAGCCCTAAAAATCGGGGGAAACCCTGCCCACACCTGGGGACTGGCATCTCTACTGCCTTGCCACTGAGCACACCAAGGTAATATACCCCTGTGGTGTTGGGTGTTGGATTTTCACCGGGGACAGTGGCACACTATCAGAAAAGAGGGCAAGAAGTGACTTTCTGCCCCAGCTTCCTGACTGTGCTGAAGGCTCGGGAGAAAGTGCCCTCAGATTTACGGGCAGTAAAGCCGTCCTGCCATACTTTTATTTTGCTGTTCCTTCCCCCCCCCCCTTCCCGATTTTTTTTGTTTGTTGCTGATTTGTATCATGCTTTGGTTGAGTTGGGTTTCTACCATGTTTACTTATCTTTAGGTTTACGCTGGTGTTGTCTTTTTATGACTGATGGCTGTTACGTCATGTTGCTTTAATTTCATGTTTGGATTTTAAATTCATAATGGATCTACTTATTTATTCGCTTCATTTATACCCGCCTTTCTCCCCAGTGGAGACCCAAAGCAGCTGACATTGCTCGTCTCCATTTTATCCTTACAGAAACCTTCAAGGAGTTTTTGTGGCAAGGAAATTACCTAAATAAATCCATCCTTGGGTATATTCTAGCAAGCAATGAGAGTGGACTCACAAATGTACCTGAAGTCTTCCATGGTCTTACAAGTGGCAAACGGAGCAGCGTGCGTTCTATCTTAGCACAGGGGTGGGGGATTCCAGGTGTCCGGTGGCCTCGTAATGGTGCCATGTTTGTGGCTCTCCTTTCCCCGCACCTGCTGCAATGATGTCTGCTTTTTGAGTTTTAGGCATTGTAAAAGTTGCTCTTTTTCCCTGGGTTTCTAGTGAAGGATGATTTGTGTTGTGCAAACCACACTCTGTGGCTGGGTGCTCAACTGAAAATTCAAGTGAGCTCTTGAGAATATCAGTGTTGTTTTAAAAATATGTCTTCTGCTGCATATCTCTATATGTGCCCCCCCTCTGCGGATACCTAAATCCATGGATCAGGGCCACACTGACACTAAACAGAGTGTCCTGCAAACTTGGGGTATCCCCCAAGTTTGCAGAAAAATCTGAAATCTTAAACAAATATATTCGGAAGTTTACATTCTGGAGAGATGGCAGTTGCAAACACTGGGAGGTGCTCTGGGCTGAGAGTGGCTACCAGACATCGCCACTGCTGCGGCCAGGCTCCAAGGTGAGTGGCGGGGGGGAGTTGCACCAGGCTCAGTGATGGGGAGGAGACAGGACCCCCCCTGCGAGTCTCAGGCCACCCCCCCATTATAATCTGACGATGTCAGCTGCCTCAGTGATCGCTTGAGAAACTGGCATAAAAGTTTGTTCAGTAATCAGTGCAGTTCGGTTCAAGCCTTTGGATCGGGCAGAACTTGCCAGATTCTCGTACTGATAAATTCACTGTTGAAACTGATCCTGCATTCAGGTCCAGACGTTATGTGGCATCCTAAAGAGCTTGGCTCCAGCGCAGGATGTTTAGAGCAGATTCCAGGGTCAAGAGTTTGGAAAGTGTTGCTTTAGCCCAACAAGCTGATGAGTTGGCTGAAGTTTGAGGGAGGGAGGGAGGGAGGGAGGGAGGGAGGGAATCTGTGTGACAGCAGTTTGCGTGGCCATCGAGAAAAGGATGTGTCTGTGTGTGATTAAAATTATTGTTGAGCCTCCACCACTGCAGGCACACATGGATGCCTGAGATGCCACCCCTCATTAGCAGGAGTCATTAAACAAGGCAGTGGCATTTAGGAAGGGAGATCAGTTCCTGGCTTTTGTGAGCTTGCTGAACGCAGCATTCCCCTGGTGTGAGAGCGTGCGCCGGCTTCGTATGAGGCGTAAAACAATGTCTGCATTCATTACTGGGTCTGAGCTTCCCTTTTCCTTCTGACTTTCTGGATTCCTCAGGCGAGCCTCAGGCCCCCCCCCCCCCATAACTGACTTTGCAAGTTTGGCAGTCACTGGGAAGGAGGGCAGGGCTGGTGAGAGGCTTTAGAATTGGTACTTCTATTTGGCTTCACTCCTTTTTTCCGGTGCCTGCTGTTGCCACGACAACTCTGGAAGTGTCTTTGAGATTAGTGACATCACCAGGCATCGTAACAACCGAGAGACTGTGCTCTGGGAGGGAGACTCTTGCTCTCTGGCTCTGGTGGCCATTGTTTTCCTCCTGCTCTGGTGAGCTCTGAGTTTGCCCCATCCCACTCCCCCCCCTTTTCTGCCAGTAATGCCGGGGGTCTGCATGGCCCAGGCTAGCCCAGTCTCAAAGGCTAAGCAGGGTTGGCCCTGCTTTGTACTGGAATGGGAGACCACCAAAGAAGTCCAGGGCCCTTATGCAGAGGCAGGCCATCTCCTCTCTTGAAAACCTTCCAGGGTCACCATAAGTCAGCTGCGACTTGACAGCGTTTTCCACCACCACCACCACTACCACCACCACCACCACCAGTGCCGGAGAGCCCAGAGTCACATGGAGCCTTATTGCTCACCGTGAGGAAGTACAATATAGGGTCGCCAACCTCAAGGTGGGGCCTGGAGTCCTCCTGGAATAACAGCTTCTCTCCAGACTAGAGGAATCAGTTCCCCTGGAGGAAATGGCAGTTCCAGATGTTGTATTCTATGGTATCAGTCTCTGCTGAGCTCCCTTACCAGTCACTGTCTCTGAATCACTAGGAATTTCCCAAGCCAGAGTTGGCAACCCTAATACTGGGGTGGGTGTATGCGTGTGTTCCAGCTCAGACTCTAAAGTCCTTGCTTTAGGTGTGCTGTTGATTGACCAAGGCCTGGCTCCTAATATTTAAAGCAGACCAGGCCAATCCACTGGCTTGATACTGCTGACCAGTCCCAGAAAACAATGTTTGCACATTCTATTTCTCTGTGCCTGAAGAAGGCTCCAAAGCCTGAGAATACACACACCCAGGTGGTCGCTGGGAAAGAGCCTGAAATTCCTGGTTGGAGCCCCACATTCCCTGATGCACTGATCCTGCTAGGCGCATGTCCATTTCTCATGCACTTGCCCCCTATTCAAATAAATCATCCAAGTTCTTGAGAGCAGTCGGGCTTTGCCCCAGTGTTGCCAAGGCCGGTGCCAACAAATGCAATCACTAGGTTGTCATTGGCCACAAGAAACCTTTTTGATGATCACATTTGTGGAACACCATGAAGCTGTCTTCCACTGAGTTAGACCATTAGTTTATTAATGTCAGTATTGTCTACATAGACTAACTGTGGCTCTCTGGGACTCAGGTAGCCAAAAGTCTTTCACAACACCTGCTACCTGATCCATTTAACTGGAGATGCTAGGCCTTGAATCTGTGACCTTCTGCGTTCATATGGGATGCTTTACTACTCTGCCACTCCTCCTTCCTAAATGAAGCTGCCATATACAGAATCAGATCTTTAGTCTAGTCTGTCAGGGTCAGTCTTTGCATCAGTTGAGAGAGATACAAAGATGTCAAACTGGGGAACTGTTTAGTCTCTCCATACTGGGCTGGAGAAGACTCAGAAGACATGGGAATGCCTTTTCACCTTAACTCGCCCAAAGTGTGGCTCAAGGCAAATAACCTCCCCCAAGTTCTAGAATGCTTTGGGAGGAGTTGTTCTCTTGTTTGTATCTGATACTGGAGGGGGGGGGGACTTTTACTGCTTCTGTGCCCTTCCTCCTCAGCGAAGGGAGTGGCCAAGACTCTGTCCTCACCTGAGGCCTCTGGTGCAGGTATCAGATTGACTACCTGTCATGGCTGGCTATTGCATATTGGGCCATGTTTTCTGGCCCTCCATTGTCACACCAGTTCCTGGCCATGATGGTGAGTATGAGGACAACACTGTGGATTGTGACAGGCTGTGCTCTTGCTGCATCATGGTACCATCACACTCAAAGTGTAGGTGGCATCTGGCAGAAGGTGGAAGCAGGGGCCTCCTGGACCGCCCAGGAGTTTGAACTGTGGATGGGAGGGAAGTTGGTTTTCGAGGGGGCAGTATGTCAGCAAGCTGCCAAAGGTTAATTTCTATATGTATATGTTCATTCATTTCTTCCTTTGGTTCTCCCCCCCCCCCCCGCGGAGATGCGTTTGTCTGGTCGTGCGCACATCTCACCAGTAGCCATACATTCCTTTCAGAGTACACCAGTCCTGCTTTGATGTAACGCTATCTCGCCTAAGGTGGAAGACCAGACGAGCTTGCTTTGACTTTAATTAGCAGAAGCTGTGGGAATAGCATATCTATTTACAATTAGGTAGCCGTTGCTTTTCTAAGGTTTAGGCGCGAGCGAGCCCTCTTGGCTGCGCACGGGAACCATGTTTATTGGCTGTTATGATTCTGAACAGTAAGTTTTGAGTGAAGTTTTGGAAGGGTATCTAACACCCACTTGGTCTGTGATCTTTCTGGCACTGGAATAATACTGTGTCATGCCAAAAGGAAGGCTGAATCCCTGAAAACACTTCATTTTGTTTCACTTTTTAGCTGAACCATAGAAATTGCAGCCACCTTGATGAGATTAAAAACAAGTGCAGCCTTGACGGTCCTTCTCTCAGTATGGGTTGGAATGATTTTTTTTTAATTCCTCAGTTGCTGTTGTGAGGGAGAATTCTTGAGTCTGTCAGTATTGGCTCTTCCTACTTCAGAAAGTTGGCTGTCTGAAAATCCAAGAGGACAGGTGGTCATGGGACTATTTATGAAACCTAAATTGGAGAAGGAATGTCCAAGGTTGCTGTGCAGAAGCAGGCAGTGGCAAACCACCTCTCTGTTTGTCTCTTCTTGCCTTGGAAGCCTGTCAGACGCAACTTGAAGGTACTTCCTACCACCAAATTAGAGAGGGATTTAGTAAAATGCTTTACTTGACATGATATGTATCCTTATCCAATCACTATGGAGACCTTATCTGGCCTTGAGAAAACTTTCCTGGTCAAGTGGTTGAAGTCAAAGTGATGCGTATAGTTTCACTCTCACCTAAGTGATAAAAGCCATGTCCTTCTAGAGTGCTCCTCTATATGTGGGCATATCTCTCCTTATATATAAAAGCCAGTTGGGGTGGCAGGATTCCATGCACTCCCTCAGCCTTTGGCCCTTCAGCTGCCACTCAGGACTACTCGCGTGCCATTGGCTGGGTGCTAGGTCTGCTCCTCTTCACCGCCCACTCCCCCTTCAGCCACTCTGCCCTGTCAGAATTCCTGGCAAATGGCTTTGTCTCTTTGACAAAAACACTTCTCCTGCTTGCCTCCTGTGTGGGACTTAACTTTTCCCTCAGTGGCTGTTGGTAGGTGTAACGAAATGGCAGTTACCTGTGTTTGTAAGATGGCTGCTGGGCTGATGTCTGTGGTTGTTTGTTTAAAATGTTCCGCCATAAGGTTTAATTGAGCTGTAGTTCCAGAGAGGTCTCACTCACTGGGTTGAATGAGGCTTCCTCATCTGCTGGACTACCAGCTGCCCCAAGGCAGAAAAGGACGGGAAAACAGGGACTGTCCCAACGCATGGGGCGGCATCAATACACACTGCAGCCCATCCAGGGAGGAGGTCATCTTCGTCCTACAGGAGGTTAGGAAAGGCTCCTGCTGCCTGTGCTGATCAGGCTGTCCAGGCCACAAGACAGAGACGTGGGGGAACCCTGCTCTCTTGGGCCAGAGAAAGAGAGGCTAGAGCAGAGAGCCAGAAGCCGGTGTGTAGGGGAAAAGGATGGCGTTAACCCCTGTGGATTTATGCTGTGTTGGTTCATACACTCCTACAGTGAGTGTGTGCGCCCCATAACTGTGTAAATAGTTAGATAAATTATATTATTTGGGCTAATAATGTGTGTTGTGTTCTGACCACATAGTCTCCCCCGCTCTGCACAATAACAAAGGGAGGGGGTAGCCCAAGGAGGCCAGACCCTTGGGTTGCCAACTTTCCAGGGATCCCCCAAAGATTTGGGATTCCATCTCCAAATAGGGAGATTTGGCCAGAGGGGTCTCACCGTCCCTCTAAAAAGGCAGTGATGATTCAGTGAGTCGTGGCAGTGAATTTAAGGAGTGAGATACATGCATGAGACGAGGGTGGGAGGCAAACAGCTGAGTGGTAAACTGGAGGTCGTGTCGCCACAGTAGGCAACCAAGCTCAGTTCAGACAAAGGCAGGAAACCCTTTGCAGGCCTTTGTGAGGAACTCATTGGGGCCAGTACTGAGTCTAGGGTTGCCATTTCCAGGTACGGAGATTCCTGGAGATTTTCTGGAAGAGTCTATGGAAGCCAGGGTTTGGGGAGGGGAGAGGCCTCAGCTGAACAGAATGTTATACAGCCCACCTTCTAAAGCAGTTATTTTCTCCGGGGGGGATCTGTTGTCTGGAGTTCAGTTGTGGTACCTGGTGATCCTCAGGCTCCACCTGGAGGTTGGCTGCCCTTGGCGTACTGGTCAGTGCTTCATAGCAGGTTCTGCTAGATCCAGGTTCTTGCTGTAGAAGCTGAGTGGGTGATTTTGGACTGGTCACAGACTTTCAGCCTAAACTACCTCACAGGGTTGTTGTGCAAGTCAAAAGCGGGAGAGGAGAATGATGTAAGCTGCTGTGGTCCCCATTGCAAAGAAAGACTACTTTTCCTCCTGGGGAACAATTGTTACCAATCTCTATCCCTTTTCATCCCTGTGAGGCTGAAAGGCACATAGTTGGCTATAACCCCAGAAGAGCCTCCTGGTGGTACAGGGATTTGAACCCAGGTCTCCATAGTTCTAGTTCCATTTACTGCATTACATTGTCTTTTGATTTTCTAAAAATACAAAGTTTAAATAACTTTATTTATTTAACTATATTTATATAACTATTTAACTATATCTACAAAATGACATACAACCTCTACAGTCACCAAAATAACATTTTCATATCTATTGATTATCTACAAATGAACCAGAGATCTGTTAAAGAAATAACATATCATTTGGAATTTGAGATGGATATTACCTTTTTTGGCCATCTTTCTAGCAATCAAAATTCAAGAAAGTGCTTTTAAAAATAAAAGCCTGTGTTTGCTTGGAACCATGAACTGCCTCTTCTGCTTTGGGATGGAAAAGGAGGTAATACATCAGTGCTATATTTAGGGAATGTTCTAACTGGACCTCTCAGGAGTAAAATAAAAATACTGTAGGGAAGGAGAGAGATGACGGCGTCATAGGCAGGGAGCAGCTCGAGAAAGGATGCCAGGAACATTGCAGGAATCATTGTCACTGAGCAAAATATAGAAGAGGAAGCTAGGGTGTTCATTTGCTTTTTTTTCTGGCATAAGGAATAATGCCTTGCTTGTAAAACACCTCATATGTACCAAGGTCTGTCCATTAATTAAAAATAATAAGGGCAGTCTTGACAATAAATCTGCCGACCTGAACGTGACAGTCACTTCTGGCTTAAAAGTGATAGATTTTTTTTTTAAAGCTTTTTGCCAGTCTTTCCTGCCCAGTTGCCTGGAGGAAACTGTTAATTTGCTGTAGGTGAGTAGGTAAAAGGCTGTACTGTGAGCCAAACCAAAGCATGCTGAAGTGAAATCAAGATCTTTTTTTTGTCATTGAAGCTTCCAAGGAAAGACTAGCAAGTGCAGAAAATGTAGATAGTTCCTCCAAATTGCTGCTGGCATCACAGGTCGTCGCTGACAGTCCCTGGATTTGTATATCTGCCTCTGACATTTGACAGATGATAACGGGTATGGTTGTTTCAGATTAAGCAGACAGATGGTTCAGAGGAAAGGTGGTACACAAGGCTTTTTCCCCCCTGCAGGTCTGCTGGCTGGCAGGATCATGAAATATTAACTGCCAAAATACACATTTTTACTGCGACATAGGAAATTCCGGTTTTATATTTTTAGCCAAATTAGAACATGCTTAAAAATAAAAAAATATCATTTCTGGTGGCACACTAAATAAGGATCTTGCACTGGGGAGGGTCAGAACCTCCAAGTCAGCCCTATTTTTAGCACTGCATAAAAATAAATGTATTCAGGGCAGACTCTAGAGCTGAGAAGGCGCTATGAGCCAGCACTGCAAGAGCTGTTCAGCCCTGGCTCAGCAAGTGACAGTAGGAACAGTGCTTCTCCCAGTGGGAGGAGGTGGTGGCTCAGTGGCAGAGTATCTGCTTGGCATGCAGAAGGTCCCAGGTTCAATCTCCTGCCATCTCCAGCTAAAAGGAGCAGGTGGTTAGTGATGTGAAAACCTCAGGGTCTCGGGACCCTGGAGAGTGGGATGTCAGTCGGAGCAGACAACACTGACCTTGGTGGACCAATAATTTGACTTTTATAAAGGAATATGGTTATAGTCTGTTGTAAAGTTTACTGTATATATCATCTTTCTTTACTGCATTATTTCCCCCCTTTGCAACCCACTTATAGCATGTCATGTCTCAGACAGTTTTTCGTTTGCGTTTTAGTTTTTGTTGCTTATTGGAGGCCCTTGTTGTCTGATCAAATTGTTCACAAACTTTGTAACGTGCCTGGAGTCCCAGCAAGAATGGCAGGGTATCAGTGAAGTAAGTCATATAAGTTCAGAGAGGGCCCATGGCTCAGTAGCAGAAGGCTGACATGTGTCATGTCCCAGTACTCATCTACTGTACAGGATTAAACCCACTCAGCCCAGTCCAGGGGTGAGAGGGAATCCTGTATTTCAGCACATTAAACAAAATCCACGAGACAGTCTGTACTCCCCCGAGGATTCACAACAGTTTGCCACCAGAATCTCTTCCAAGGGGTTCCCACCCACCCTAAAAACAGAGATTCAATCTCTTAGCTGGCATCTGGGACTTAACACATCAGCAACTCTAACTCAGAGGTGCACACAATTATGCTCACAGTGGTAGCTCTCTGTGGTCAGCTTAGACACAAGATTTAGCCCTGGAGTTCAATTACCGCATCAGAGACAATTACAAATATGAATGATCTTTATTCAGTGCAAAGCATAACAAGAGACTAATGGAGGATACAAAAAATAATAACAACCTATGGCTATTTGCCCTTACTGCACATTAATAATAATCATAGTTACCAAGTTAAGTGTAGCATCAGATAGTCCAAGAGTGTCCATTGCATAACAGTACAGGTTGGCACCAAGGGATTTTGAAGAGAAATCCCATCTTGTGCAGGTAGATAATCCAGGACTGCTCAGAGATACAGATCCACAATAACAGAAGATTGGCAACCGGCAATCAGTTCACAAAGAAACTCTTTGTTTCAAAAGTCAGGATCCCAGGAGCAAAGCAAGAGAGTTCTTCCCTAAAGAACCACGGGGTGTAACCATCAGCTGTGGCCATCAGCCAATCACGAGCGGCAGAGGTGTGTGTCCAATTTCTGGTTGCCATAGCTGCCAACATCAGGTGTGTAGGGATTGGCTAAGAAGTTAGAAGCCCTGCCTGCAGCCAGGTGATCCAACTTCCAGCTTTCTCTATTGTGTACGTGACATGGTCCATGTAGGCCATACAAGCGGAGCCTTCAAGTCTGGGCCTCAGCAGAGAGGTGTTAAGGAATGTGGGTATCAGGCATGATTATATGGCATGGCTATTTGGTGGCTCAGCCATCTGGTCAAGTGACAGAAATCACACTAGGCCATCTGGCCTGCAACAGGAAAAAAGATACACAGAATGTAATCGCAGGAAGAAGGTATGAGAATTTAGAAACAATATTTCTATACATCTACTTTGAACAGAAATTGAGTGGCAGAGGGGACCTCTACATTTGGATCAGCAGGACTGTCTTGGGAATCCCATAAACACCATGATGAAGGAAAGGGAGTGGCTGTGGCTCAGTAATCTGCTCGGTATCCTGAAGGCCTCATGTTCAGTCAACAGCATCTCCAATTAAAAGGATCAGGTGAAAGAAGAACCTGGAGAGATGCTGCTAGTCTCAGTAGACCGTACTGACCCTGATAGACCATTGGTCAGATCCAGTATAAGGCAGCTTCATGTATTCAAGTCATGTGTTCACTTCAAAGCATGTGGCATGCTACTCACAAGAAAATGCCATGATCCTACTTCAGAGTGTTATTCTGAGGGCCTGTGTGGTGTAGTGGTTTGTGTGTGGAATATGGAACTTTGTGGGTTTTCTTGGGTCAGCTGCAAGTCCTCAGGGTGATTGTGTGTGATGTGCAGTAATGTCTAGTTTGGTCCTCACACCACTGCTGAAGCCAGTACTTACTTGCCCTGAGAGCTCTCCAAGGTACTGAATTGGTTGCCCTGACTCCTTCATATCCCTGTGGGGCAAATGCCCTCTGTTTGAGATCAGTCTCCTCCCAGGCTTATTTTTGGTGAAGGAAGATTTTAAGGTCCCTGGCTTCTGAAGTCCTCATTCCTGAATTAATTAATGTAATTTGCTTCTTACTTTACTGCTCCAGTTAACAGTGAGGGGTGACTTATAACTTGGTTATAACTTGGTAATGAAACAATGGACAGAATGTGGCAAGCATGTTAGCAGATGAGGATGATCCAGCATCCCATATCAAGTCAGAAGGGGATCACTGCTCAGTCCTTGACATCATCTGCTCTGGGCAACAGCAACATGAACCTTGTAATACAGGACCCTTGAGCAGTCTGATTGTGGACAGTGGAAACAGAGGGACAAAAGAAGGAACAGAGGAGAAAGTGAACAGGGACATTGAACCTCTCATAATTACAACTACCGCTTGGTATTTGGACAATAATAAAGTCAATACAGAGGTCCTTTTAGCACTCCTTTCAAATGACAGCCAGATCAGCTTTATGGCAAAAGATGACAGTGAGGTACCTTTTGGCCTTCCACGAGGAAACAACAGAGAGTGCTGTGTGAATTCACAGAGGATCTTCCAAAGAAGTATGAAGGAGGAAATCAGTCTGACTTTTTTGCTGCTCACTGAAGGAAAGAAACAGAGCACACCTATACAGAGACAGTAGCAGAAATGGTGGCACAGCTGAACATTCCTGTTAACCAAGTGAATGTGGGAGGTCTTATGTCAGCAGGATCCACTGATATGAAAGATGAATCAAGTCAGTCAGAAGTATTGGATCTGCAACTACCACCAAAAGTACAATACCTCACGGACTTTCCAAGAAATCCCAAGAAGAAGAAAAGATCCTGATGCTGCATCCAGTGAAGAGGAGCAAGCAACACTCTATGGGGAAGAGACCAAACCAGATCCCAGAGAGACTGAAGGATGTGAACAGTTTTGCATTTATTTATTTATTTGTTCAGTTTATACCCCACCCTCTCTGCTGAAGCAGGCTCAGGGCAGCTTACATAAAAGATTAAAACATATAAATAACAATTATAAAACACTCATATAACAATCATAAGATGACCCAAGTATCGTAAAGTGCTAGTAACAGATCTAATACTAATAGCAATGCTTAAAGATGGTGGCAGCAATCATGATGGTATGTTCAAGTTTTTATGCTAGGGGCACAGGCTGTAGATGGTAAACCGAGGAACAGGGCTCTGTCACTTTTCAGTTGTTTGATGTGGCTACTTGATTGAAGGCCTGGTGGAAGAGCTCTGTCTCGCAGGCCCTGCAGAACTGTAAAAGGTCCCACAGGGCCCTGATCTCTTCTGGGAGCTTGTTCCAACAGCAACAGTACTGCCAATCCACCCCAATCCAGATGCCTCCAGAGGTTGTCCATGAGGGTGACCAGTGCCATCGCCATCCCATGGCCTGGGCAGAAACCAGACTGGAAGGGATCTAAAGTGGAAGTGTCATTCAAAAAGCCCTCTCAATTATTTTGCCCAGATAGGGCAAATTGGAAACTGGCCGGTAATTTGTCAGTTCGGCTGGATCCAGGGATGGCTTTTTTAGGTGAGGATGGACCACCGGTTCCTTGAGTGCCATAGAGAACAGTCCCTCCAAGAGGGATTTGTTAATTATCTCCCTTAGGGCACCTCGAAACCCATCATGACCAACTTTAATTAGCTATGATGGGCATGGGTCAAGGCAGCACATGGTGGGGCATACAGTTAAGAGCAATTTGTTGACTTCCTCCAGGCTGAGTGGACTGAAATAATCCATAACCTGACTAGAAGACGTGCATGAAGCCTCGAGTTCATTTACTGTCTCAACTGTGGCAGGGAAGTCACTATGGAGTGACAAGACTTTATCTGTGAAATAGCTTGCAAAAGCCTCACAGCCGATGTCCAATTCCCTAACTTTTGGTCTGCCTTGTGGCAGAACAGTCATTGAACAAATTGTTCTAAATCATTGGGCTGGGCGTGAGGTCGCAGATGCAGTCATAGCTGCATAGTACTCTCTCTTCATGGCTTTGAATGCCATCTCATAGGATCTCATAAAAGTCCTATAAGATGTTCTTGTAGTTGCGAGTGCACCGCCACTGTCTCTCTATCACTCTCTAGTACTGCTCATACGGCTATCACCTTAAGCAGAAATTAGAACAAAAAATATTTTTAAAGACCTTAGTATTATTTTTCTTATATTTGATTATTGCACCTATAAATTTTGCCACAGAGAGGGTGACACTATCATTTGTATCCGATAGTAGCCATGATACCTGGGCTCACACATTTAGCAGTTCCATATCTTTAAGTAAAGGGGTGACTAAATTAGCCCTCCACTCATCCAATATAGGGCACTCCATAATCATATGTTTAATGGTTTTGATTGTATCAGAGCATCTGCATGTTCTATTAGAGTATGATACTTTATTATATCTGTTCTCCAAAACTGCTGAGGGAAGCATGTTCAGTTTTTCTTAGTTTTGGGACTGTCAGTTGATAAAAATATTTTGGCAGTTGCATCGGGAGGGCAGTTCTCAGATGGAGTGTTGAACATACCCTGCACACTCTAATAGATGTACTTGTAACATCCAGTTTCCTTACAGTCTTCTAATGTTTTTAGTTTCTTTATTTTTAATCATATCATTTGTTATTCCTAGGCATTTCATTTTCTTTTCCAATAAGAACATAAGAGAAGCCAATGTTGGATCAGGCCAATGGCCCATCCAGTCCAACACTTTGTCACACAGAGGCCAAAAATACCAGGTGCCATCAGGAAGTCCAGCAGTGGGGCCAGGACATTAGGAGCCCTCCCACTATTGACCCCCCTCCAAGCACCAAGAATACAGAGCATCTCTTGCCCCGGAGTCCCTATCTATACCTTGTGGCTAATAGCCACTGATGGACCTCTGCTCCATAGCTCTATATCTAATTCCCAAGGTCCCCTCTGTGTGTGGATACTTATTTCCATGGATCTGGGTCACATGGAGGGTAAACAGATCTTCCAGCAAACTTGGGGCAGTCCCCATGTGTGCAGGAAAATCTAAAATGTTTTAAAAAGTATACAGGGATATTTAAATCCCTATAAAAGTAAAGCAGCTTACTCTGCGCAAGCGCAGTGAACGGACTTCCTGAGTCGCGGGGAAAACCGCTGGAGCCACGAGGGAAGCTGCAACCGTAATAGCTGTGCGCCCCACTGCTGGGACAGCCCCTGCCAGGACCGCCGGCAATGAAGACTTTATAGCTTCAGCCAGCAGGTTTGTGCACTGGACTGCTGAGTAAAGGCAGCCAGCGGCTTCTCCGGGGAGGAAGGGCAAATGTGTCCCGGTGTCAGTTGAAGCACGAGAAGGCGAAGCCTGTGTTGTCAGCCCCCCTCCCTCCTGCAACCAGGCTGGGGATGTTTGCTGTCCTGCAGCTTCAAAAAGGAGAGAAACAAAAAGAAGTGGGGTTCTGTGAGAGGGGAGAGAGAGACCGAGAAAGAATAGGGAATTGTCTGTTGGGGGGGAGAGAAAGAAAAGAATGGGAGATTGTCTGAGGGAGGGGGAGAGAAAGAGGAAGGGGAGATTGGGGGGGGGTAGAGAAATAGTGGAGAGAAAGAGAGGGGCAGACTGAGAGGGGTGGGGGGAAAAGGGCATTGAGAAGGGCTGGGGTAAGAGGGGGTGAGACATACAAGGGGTGAGAGGAGAAGGGGGTAAGAAAGGATTGCTAGAGAATGCTCCCTCTAAGCTGTGGAGTCTCGTGAGCAAAAATTCTACTTTGGGAGCTACTGGCATTGAAGTTGTGAGTGAACGATTTGGCTGCTGCATAACTTAGTTTGCTCTGGAGCCCTCCTTCCTGAGCGAAGACAAAATTGTGTGAGCTGGAGGGTAAAAAACTGTGAGCAGGGAGGAAAGCTGACATAACGGGGTGAGGACTGCCTGCAATGAAGACTATGGCAGGGCCACAATAGATTATGCAACATTTTGTTGCGGGTACCGTTTTGTGCTTATCTAATTCCCTCTTGAAGCTGTCCATGCTTGTAGCCGCCACGACCTCCTGTGGCAGTGAATTCCATAGTTGATCCCATTGGCTGTAATGTTTATCTGCCTGGATAAGCGCGAGTAGATCCTCCCTCATATTTTAAAGCCTTTACTTTAAAGAGAAATGCTTTAATCCAAGCCCTAGCTTCCATTGATAATTCACCTAGTTCCGCTCTCAGTGCTATGCCTGAGACACATCTAGGAGTAGGCAATCAGCATTGGAAAAAGTCATACTGGATGGAATCCATTTTTTCAGAAGCAGCCTGAATCCAAATTTCTGCACCATACAGGAATTGATTTAGAACCTTAGCATTAAATATCTTTAAGTCCGAGGGGACAAATTCACCTCCTGATGAGTAGAAGTATTTTACAGTTGTCCTCCCTACTCAAGGCTGTGTTCCTTGCTAGATCCAAGTGTGTTTTCCATGTAAGAGTGTTAGCCAAATTGCCTTAATTTATTAATAAGATGGGGGAATTTGAATATTAAATGGCAATGGCTTTGATCAAGGGAACAATAACCTGTGTATCCTGGAGTCTAACTTATTCAGATCCCCAGAAAGAGACACAGGGACTAGATATTAAAATATAGTGATTTCTTTACTAATAATTCTTACACACATACAGTAAAAATGAAGCAATTACACAATCAATGCACAGCTAAAAATCTTAGATAGAAAGGTACAGTGACAGTTGCATTAGCAGGAAGGTATCATTGATGGGGTGATACTTTACCTGTCTAAGGTGGGGTCAGGTAGGTAGAAAGTAAGAGAGAGACCAATGGAAAGATGCTCTCTTTTTATACCCTAGAATGACTGGGAGGGGGATACTCCACCAGTCACGTAGTCCCCAGGAAATCTAGAAAAATCCAGTTACTACATGGTCAAGCGATAACTGAGAGAATGAGATTAATAGCTGGGCAATTGCAATGATATTCACCTTTAGAAGGGCTCTACTGGTAGCAGGAGCTCCTTTGCATATTAGGCCACACACCCTAGTGTAGCCAATCCTCCAAGAGCTTACAGAGCTCTTCTTACTGGGGCTACTGTAAGCTCTTGGAGGATTGGCTACACTAGGGGTGTGTGGCCTAATATGCAAAGGAGCTCCTGCTACCAGTAGAGCCCTGAAAAAGAAAGAAAAGAGTAGTAATGTCTCAGCTCCATGGACTGTCGTTAGTCTTAATGTCCCAATGATCAACAGCTGCGTTATCAGGATGGGTGGCAGATGGATGTGACAGCTGCTTAATCCTCTCATGGTGTAAGTCCTTTTATTTTACAATGAGGAATATGTGCAGCATCTGGCAAAAGGGGGGGGGGAAGGTGCCTGCATGATGGAGAAGTCTTTCTGTGGAGTCTTTGAAGGAACACTCAGGCTTCCTTTGCAGAGCATGGCTCCTTCTTAGTGAGCTACTGCTGGTTTCTGCGTACTTGTGGCGTCAGGGAGATTTGTTTGCCTCTTGCAGGGATGCAGGGGTGAGAGGCACTGGGTATACCACAGGTCCATGTCTGGCTTGGCACACTGTTTCCAAGCGAGGCTTCCCTCGACTGGGCACCTGCCTACAGTCCAGGAGGTTGGCACCATCTTCGGGCTACTGCACAGTCCAGTTCCCTGGCACACTTATTGTACAGTCCAGCTTATAGCTACAGTCCATAGCCTTAAAGATGCTGCGCAAGGCTCTTGCAGGGCAACAAGTGATGCTTCAAAGTGAATTCCCAGATGTTTAAATTGATTGACCTTTCCAATTTGAAGATTTCCCCCTTTTTCATTTTGGTGAATACCAAAATATTTTGCCACATTGATGGACAAGCCCTCATGATAACAGTAAAGCTCAACATTTTTTATCAGCTTGCGGAGGCCTACTATTGATCTAGACATTATCACTGCATCATCAGCATATAGAAGGATTGGAACTTCATGCTTGGATAAATATGGAAGATGACATGCTTCCTTCAGGATACGGGGTCTGGGGTCATTTATATATAAACTGAACAACAGGGGCACAAGTAAACATCCCTGCTTGACTCCTTTGTCTAGGATGAAACAGTTCAATAGCTGTCCTAACTCCCCACATCTAACCCAGGTGGAGGGATGGTTGTAGAGCAGTTGAATTAAGTAAAGGAGATGTGGTTCAATGCCATGTTTCTTCAGCTTTTTCCATAGCTGGGGTCTAGAGATTGTATCAAAAGCTGATTTTAGGTCCATGAAGGCAAGTTGCCAACATGCCTTCTCTAGAACTCCTGTATTTATCAACCAAGAACTGGAGGGTATGGCAATGGTTGATGGTACTTGCTCCTTTTCTAAAACCAGCCTGTTAATTTCCCAAAATATTATTTCCTTCAACCCAAGATTCCCGCTTTTCAAGAAGCATTGCAGCATAAAGATTTCCTACTGCGGATAGCAAATTTACTGGATGGTAATTCATCGGGTCTGTCTGGTCCCCCTTTTTATAAATTGGAACAATTATTGCACTGCACCAGACTTTGGACATATTTCCTTTCTTGTTTATTTCATTGAAAAAAGCAGTCAAAATCTGTGCCCACCAGTCTGGGTCAATTTTGAATATTTCTGCTGGTATTAAATTGGGTCTAGGTGCTTTTCCTTTTGTTTCCTTTTTGTTGTTGTTTAATTAAAGTCCTAATCTCACTTGATGAGAGCCAGTTTGGTGCAGTGGTTAAGTGTGCGGACTCTAATCTGGGAGAACTGGCTTTGATTCCCCACTCCTCCACTTGCACCTGCTGATGTGACCTTGGGTCAGTCACAAGCTCTGGCACAGCTGTTCCTGAAAGAGCAGTTTGTGTCAGAGCTCTCTCAGCCCCACCCACCTCACAGTGTGTCTGTTGTGGGGAGGGGAAGGGAGAGGAGTTTGTAAGCCGCTCTGAGACTCCAAGTGAAGGGCAGGGTATAAATCCAATCTCTTCTGTTCTTCTTCTTGCTGTTGCCAGGGGTCATTCCTTCACACCCGATAGCAATATCGGCTTACCTTCCTGGGTATTTCCATTTGTGAAAATAGAGGTGAAAAAAGCTTCCGAGACTGTGGCTGGAATATGACAGGGTACAGGGAGCTGTGTGCTTAGTCCTTTCGCAATTAAGATACAGAATTTTGTTCTTTTTCTTTTTTATGGCCCAGAGCAGACTTTCCCAATCCTTTCTTGGCCTCAGATTTCTTAAATTTCAATATTTTTGTATATTATTTTTTAAATTTCAAAATATTCAGCAAAATCTCTACTCTTTTTGAGTTCTTAAACTGTCCATATAGGCACCTGACTGATCTTTTGAGCGCCTCACAGTCAGAGTCGCACCAATTATTTCCGTCACTTGTCCCCTGTCCCCTGGGCTTTGCTGTCACCAAGGAAGGCTTGAAAAAGTCAATTAAATCCACAAAAAATTCCATATTACCCATGTTCTCAATTATTTGGGAATCTGTCTATCTGGTTTTTATTAAGTCCATTTACATTTTCGCTTTTGCTTCAATGGCTTCACACCACCTCAGTGATCTTAAGGTGTTACATGTCAGGTTTAGTGCTAAGTTCTTTACCTTAGATGAGAGATGGTAGACATCTAGACATAATAATAATGGTACAGGATAATCCTTCACTTCCAGGGATTCCACTCATCTGAGTAAGTCAGCAGGAGCAACAAAATAGTCTACTATACTTGGCCCTGAATGATTTATACAAGTAAAATCTACTTTTCCACCAAACTTTGTGCATCCATTTACTATTAACAGATCATTCTTTAGTAATAAGAATGCAAAATGTCTACCCGATCCATTAATTTTCTTGTCTTTAGATCTTTTTAAACTCATAATTGGAAAGTCCTTTATCTGACTTTTATAGCTTTTCAAAAAAAGGTCCTCATTTGTCTCCCCAACTCTAGCATTAAAATCTCTAGCCATAAGTACTGTCGTTGTAGGATGAATCCTGGCCAAAGATTCTAAGTAGTCCTCTATCTGGGTCCAGCACTGGGATATTTTAAATTTATGGGTATATGATGGGAGATAGACATTCACCAGAATTATAGAAAACTCCATAAACTCCAGCAATAATGCCGTTGCATAAGGAGGACAATTAGGTAACTCGGTAACCCTGACTTTGAGGATTACTGAGATCAGACAAATCAGCTTTCCAGAGCACCAGAGGTCGATTCGGGGGGGGGGGGTTCGCGGGGGATCGCCGTTCCCCCGGGGGAGGGGCGGGGGGGGGGGCACACGACGAAGCCCCCCCCCCTGCTTCCGGCCGCCCCGCTTCCGGCCCTCATTCAGCCAGGAGGAGGCAGGAGAAGAGGGAGGGTAAGTTGCTTCCTCCCCGCCTCTCCCCACCCTTGCCTGCCTGGGGCCAGGGAGGGCCTTGGCGGGGCTTCATCGCACTCCCGCCGGCCTTGCAGATCCACCGCCGGGCCCCCAACACTTCCGGTGATGTCAGGGGGTGTGGCCTTATGACACACTTCCAGTGATGTCAGGGGGTGTGGCATATGCTAATGAGTTATGCTAATGAGTTCCCCTAGTTCTTTTTCTACGAAACAACCCCTGCGGAGCACCTTCCACTTTTCCTAGTATCAGCCACAGGTAAAAAAATATGAGGTGAAGCCAGAGAGATAAACTCTTTATCCAGGTTTCCTGCAGTAGTATTTCACCTGCAGGAAATCCAGGTTTCCTGCAGGTGAAGCTAGAGAGATAAACTCTTTATCCAGGTTTCCTGCAGTAGTATTAGGTCAAATTTGCTCAGGAAATCTTTAACATTGCTTGACCTCATCCTAGCAGCCCACCCAGTCATGTTCCAGGATAATATTCTCAGTCAGTCTTTTTTTTCTTTAGAGGTTGGTTCCCCAGATGAACCCTCCAGAAACCTGTGACCGAAAGGACTCAAGGGCAGAGCTGGTTTCTCATTCTGTGAGGGCCTGTTTAGAAGCATCTCAACTGAGCAGAACTGTTCATCTGGTTTATGGACAGCTCGTGTTTTAATGTCATATAGAGTAGTAGTCAACCTTTGTAATCTCTGAATCATGATGTCCTGATCTCTGAATGGGAGAGCACCAAAGGGTGCTAATAAGCTCTCATCAGTGCCCTCAATTTCAGAAGTAGATGTTTTTCTGGTACTCTCTTGCTTTCTCCATAATCCAGCGAATGTTGGCAATTTGATCTCTAGGTCCTCTACCTCTTCGAAACCCAGCTTGTACTTCTGGCAGTTCTCTATCGACGTACTGTTGAAGCCTAGCTTGTAGGATCTTGAGCATGACCTTGCTAGCGTGTGATATGAGTGCAATTGTGCGATAGTTTGAACATTCCTTGGCATTGCCCTTCTTTGGGATTGGAATGTATACTGACCTTTTCCAATCCTGTGGCCACTGTTGCATTTTCCAAATTTGCTGGCAAATTGCGTGCAGCACTTTAACAGCATCATCTTTTAAGACTGGAATGCCATCACCTCCACTAGCTTTGTTGTTAGTAATGCTTTCTACGGCCCATTTAACTTCACATTCCAGGATGTCTGGCTCGAGGTCAGTGATTATATGTATTATATATAAGCCATGGTATGCGCCTTAATTAAAGCCATATCTAAGAGGGAGAAAATACTTTTTACACTGACCACTTCCCCTTGGAAGGCCTCAACCTATGACAATGTCTTGGAGGAGGGGTGTGTGATGGACAGGTTGGGGTCCCCCTCTCTCTAAAAGCAACCAATGAGAGCGGATGGAATATTGAAATAATGAGATCTGAAAAACAGGAGCTGGAAAATAACATTTAGGGGTTAGTAGCAGAGAATTTGATAGCTTAAGGGATGAGGTGAAAAGGGTTTTTCTGTCTGAGAGAAACTGTATAGAAGAGCTGCTTGAAACTTGCTGAAAATGGTAAATTTGTAACTAAAGGATCCCAGTTGCAGGTATAGGACCTCAGTTCAAATGTTTAATGGAAGTAAAACATTGTTTCTTGGACTTTACTTTCTGTTCTTATAAATAAAAGTTTCTTGCTTGATTAACCCTGTGGGCTGTGTGTCTGAGGGAAAGAACTATCTGTATACACACAATGTAATAATTCAGTATTTGTATTATAGGAGGTGAATGAATGGTGGCAGCAAGTGATTGGAACAGTGTTTGAGGCCCAACCGCTCTGTGTGAGTGAGAGCTGATTATTATTATGGATGTCTCTGGAGAACCTGAGATGTAAGATGGTCATGACTCTGTAGATTTTAAAAGAGACAAGAAGGGTGATGAGTGTGATGTCATGACCTGCATATAACCCATAACATGAATAAGAGAGGTTGTAGGAGGGTGGTAGGCACTCTGTGTGAGTAGAAAAGCGGTGACATACTGGGGGCTTTTTTTGGTCTGTCCTTAATTGGGGATTATGCCAACCCCTTCCTACCAAATCTTGCTCTTAGGTGAACAAAACTGTCTTCATTTGAATAATTTATTGCATTTTCAGCATTTGTTTTTGACATTGCTTTGAAATGCTGGCTGAGACTAAGCTTCAGTCTGCAGATGGACCTTGACCAAAACTGCAGCCAAACTGAATTGTCAGGAAGTTGTCATGATGGGAGTTTGCTTGAAACATCAGCATTCAAGATGGTCTTGAGGATGGCAGACTGGACTAGGGGAAAGGTTTGACAGATTGGCACCTGTCCATCTCACCTGGGCCTCTTTGCCCAGTTGTTTGTGCTTTGTAAACCTAAGGTTAGATCCTACCAACTTTTTCAACTTGGCCTCACACAATCCTTCCTCCTTGCTACAGCCCACATTCCATGTGGGTTTTTTTGTCCATGTGGATCTCATAATCCACAGTAGGGCCTTTTCAGGGCTCTAAAACGGCCTCTCCAATGTCCTGCGCAAGTGGGAAAAACTGGTGGGATCCAAGCCTTAGGTGTAAAGAGGAGCTGAAGAGTAAGTTTGGTCAGATCAGCCCAGAAAAAGTGCTTGTTCTGTGGGAGCAGGAAAGATGCCTGATAGCTGTCGTCTCTCCTCTAGCATCAATGTAGCAACTGGTGTTGTGGCATTTGGTTGGGTGTGATAGGGGGAAATAGACTGTGGCTGAAATAGCTCTAGTGAGAAAATGAAGATCCAAGAACACGGGAAGGAAAAAAGAGAGAGATTGGGGAAAGGAGGAGGGGAAAGTCAAGTGTGTGCTGAGGGTGGAGAATCTGTGAGTAAAATATTCTGTTCAGTTTTACAGAATGCAAATTGGAGTCTCCTCGCTTTTCATATTTAGGCCAAAGGGAGGTGGGGGAAGCATATCAGTTCAGTTTTTTGCATTTTAAGTGGAAGGAAAAATACAATGCCAAGACATGAAGCTCCCAAATTGAGTTATTTCTGCAGCACTGCCAACATAACGATCAGTGTTGCACAAAGGTTATGGCTTTGAACACCTCATCTCTCTAGACTGGGAAAGGGAAGAATCAGCAGACTTGGTAGAGAGCGGTGGCATTGCGGACCAAGAGGCATCAGAAACTTTCTCCTGTAGAAAGGAAATTAGTGTAATTTGCCATGCTCTTCTGTTGAGTGCTATTAAAGGCATATGCAATTAGGGATGCTTTTGAAACTTTTCTCCACTTCCAGATTCCCCGCCCCCCGGTGTTTTTTTTCTTCTTCTCTCCCCTGAATTGCCTTGTCATGAATTCAGACTGGAATGGCTGCATTATGAATCCACAGTTCTGGTGGGATTTTCAAATCTGAAGAACAAATGCAATGGTGGTCACATCTTCTAGTTCAGTTGTGAATGCATGGTTGTAAGAAGCTTCGTCTTTGTGCTGTGTTAAGGCGCAGAAGTGCAATAACACATGATGAAAAGAGGAAGACTTGAGTCCAGTAGCACCTTTAAAGACCAGCAAGATTTCCATGGTATAAGCTTTGTCAGAGCTTTGACTCTTGAGACTTTATACCTTGGAAATCTTGTTGTTTTTTAAAGGTGCTACTGGACTTGAATCTAGCTCTTCTCCTGCACACCAACATGACTACTCACCTGGAACTATGGTGCAAAAGAAACCTCAATGCAGTCACATGTATGCTCATGCAGTGACTATCATTAGCAATGCATAGCCGGGGGGGGGGGGTGAGAGTACAAGTGAACTGAAGGAGCTCAAAAGAAAGGCAAACTGGGCATGCACCAGAATTTTAGTCATTTGTTAAACAAGCATTAAAGACAGGTAGAATGCAGGTAGATCCACCTTCTGAATAAATGAAGGAATGGACTAGGGGAAAACCTGTTCTGCCTCAAATGTGGACCACAGAGATTTATTGGAGGAGGAGGAGGAGGGACAAAATACTGGTTCTTCTACTACTTGAACATGCCCCTAAACAGCAGCAGCAGATGACTTATGAGCTGGCTGTTATTTGGGTAGCAGGCTGGGCTGCATTTTTACTCATCCATAGATCTCATAGATCTTGGATGGGAGAGCACCAGCATCCCACTTAGATACAGCCTGCTCTAGCCAGCAGATTTGCTATTATTTCAAGGCTGGGATGAACTTAGTTTCATATGGGAGGCCAACACTCTCTTTGCTAATGAGTCCACTCATGAGCAGTGACCAGGGTGCTTACTCATGAGGAATGTCTTCTAGTCGAGATAGGTCTCCCATGCTGCTTGAAATGGGTCCCTTCCCAGCTAAAATAAGTTTACAGCTTGTAGTAGATAACATGGTTTTAAGATCTTGCAAGCAGGAGACAGGAATTCTCGTGGTCACTGGGTCAGAGACACCTGCAAAGTCTACTGAGATGTTGATCAGAACATTATTAGAAGGACCTCCTCACTTGAGCTGTGACTCATGAAAACTCATATTAAAATAAACGTTGTTAGTCTTTAAGGACTGGACTTTTTGTTCAGTTTCGCTATCACATGCTCGGGGGCCATGGCTCAGACAATCTTCTTTGCAATGCAGAAAGGCCCAGGTTCAATCCTCAGCATCTCCAGGTTTTTTGTAATGGTAGTAGTAGGTAATGCAAAAGGCCCCTGCCAGAGGCCCTGGAGAGCCACTGCCAGTCAGAGGAGGTGATACTGATCTTGGCGAACCAACGGTCCGAGACAGCTTCATGTGTCCATGGCTACACCTTTGCCATCCACCCGCATGTTCCTGCTCAGGCTGTGAAAACATGCAGAGACGACTAGCAATGTTGTAGGGATGCCTTGTAGGATGTCTCTTCTTTCTTTGGATGTCTCTTCTTTCTACTCTTCTTGCTCACTGCAAACATTCCTGAGACAACTAAAAACTGCTTCTTTCAGAAGGTTTGTTGAGCAAGACCTAGCCGGTTTAGCTATTTGGGTTCTATTGGTGTGATGCTCTATGGCATTTTAATTGTAGGTTTTTAGATTTCATTTTTTGTTCTCTTTTATAGTGTGTGTGGGTGTACGTGTGTGTGAAATCACTTTATGGAACTTTTTTTTTAACTTGTCAGCATCCCTGAGCAGACTGTGTTTGGAAAGGTGGCCTTTTAAATTAACTATCAAAATAAATAAACCCAAGAGCAAATTTTTAGTTTCAATTGGATCAGTTCATCAGACTTCATCCCTCATCTCTCCTGGTGGTGGAAAAATCTCTCCCTCTGCTGGAAAATTCTTGTGCTGGAGGAAGGATTTTATATTTTAACCCTGGCTGGTCCCAACCCCCCCCCCCAAATATAAACTACAAATATAAATGGTCTGAGCCTAGGACCCAGGGGAAGAACATGAAAGGGCTGAGCACCCTCTGCTTCCTGCTCGCAGAGGCAGCCCCTCCCTTTGCTCTTTATACTCTCACGCAGCTCAAGCTGAGAACAGTGAGGCAGGGGAGGGGAGAGAAAAGAGAGCCCCACTCCCAGGTTGGATTAAAGGCCTGGGTGGGCTGCTTTCAGCCCATGGGTCGCAGGTTTGACACCCCTGGCCGAGAGCATCCCTGACAAGTGTTTGTCCAGCCACTGCTTAAAGACTGCCAGTGAGGGGGAGCTCACCACCTCCCCAGGCAGCTGATTCTACTCTTTTATTTTATTTTTGGCCCCCTGTAGGGGATTTTTTTATTTGCATTTTCTTAAAACTACAATGAAAATAGGAGGGGATCTACATCTATAGGAGAAAGGAAAGAAAACCCACTAAAAACCCAAGTGTTGGAGGTCATACACTGCTTATAAAAGTATTAACAATATAGAAATTGCTTTTCTTAACACTGAGAGTGGTCAATCATCATCATCATCGATTGTGTTAACAAACCATCAAATCTGACTATATAAAGAGCATTCCAGGAGAATCGCTAGTTAACAAACACAAATTTCCGAGAACAGTGGCATCTCATTTTACAATTGTTTTTCCCTCCTTCATTTAAAGCAAATTAATAATTAAATTTCCCTCAGTGGATGTAACACAGTCTGTTTCTCTTCCCACGCTGTAATCTTCTTTCTTCTTGAAGACTTTCCTTGTGGCATTGTCTTACTGGAACTGGTCATCTCAAAACATAGTCCCTTTTTCTTTTTCAAGGACTGTTATCCGCTTGAATTCTTGCCTTCAATCTTAGAGATCATTCCATTTGTTGCTTTTAAAAGCCAAACTTACAGAGAGTCTATCCGCCCTTTTGCCTGTCAGACTTATTTCGGCAGGCCCCACCACTTGAACCTACTCATTAGACTCTCCTCTTAAATATTGGAAGTCCCTATGATCAAAGGCTAGTCGCTTCTCCAATGTTAACACAGTCCTTTGAAGCTAACAGCCAATATATAGCACAGTTCTTGTGAAGTGCCTCATTTTTGCCAATAGGGAGCAAAGGCTTAACATACAGCCTGAAAGAGGCTATGGTTACTTCTGGTCACATGGGCCAGTTGCTCTTCCACTTCCTGAAGAAAGCTTGGATCTCGTTTGCTGCTTCTACTACCTCACCGATTGCCATTTTTAAACATGTTTACTTTTTGCAGAATTTGCCAAAGTCCCGAAAACTTGCCCAAATGCTTATTTGGCTCCTGGAGTCTCTCTAATACAGTCTATTGCCACTTAAAACTCTGTCCCCACTACAAAGATATTCTTTAATCGCTTATTTGTTCTTTCGGGGGGAGAGTCCCCTCCTCACTTTTAGTAAAAGGGGACTCGCTCATTCTCTGGTGTTCTCGCTTTAATGGACTCACTCTTCAATGTCTGATCACTCGGATCTCACCAGGTAATGATTTAAATGCTGTACCTCCAAACGCTTGTCCCGGTGTGCGTAGCTTTGTCCCATTTGGGAATGCAGCGCAGAGACCTTCAAGGCAAAGGGAAGCCTTGGTCTGCTAGCAGCATGCCAGCAGAGAGGCGACCCTCAGCACCCCATGGCAAGGGACCCATTGGAAGGGTCCCAGGGGGATGCGGACAATCGCACCCCCTCTCAATGCATTGGTTTGTGGATCGCCCGCCCCCAGGAGCTCCCCAGGGATGCCATCAGCCCGCCAAAAACCGGAAGTTTGCAGCTGATTCTACTCTTGAGCAACTCTTACTGTAGATAAAGTTTTTCCTAATATCTAGCTGGTACCTTCCCGCCTTTATTTTAAACCCATTCTTGCGAGTCCTCTCCCCTGCTGCCAACAGGAACAGCTCCCTGCCCTCCTCTAAGTGCTCTAAGTGCCCTTCAAATACTTCAAGAGAGCAATCATGTCCCCCCTCAAACTCCTCTTCTACAGAGTGAACATTCCCAAGTCCCTCAGCTTTTCCTCACAGGGCTTGGTCTCCAGGCCCTCGATCATCTTCGTCACTGTTCTTTGCACCTGCTCCATTCTGCCCACATCCTTTTTGAAGTGAGGCCTCCCGAACTGCACATAATAACTCCAGATGTGGCCTGACCAATGCGGTGTACAGTGGGACAATGACATCTTGTGATTTGGATGTTATGCCTCTGTTGATACATCCCAAGATCACATTAGCCTTTTTTGTCACCCAGTCCCACTGGCTGCTCATATTTAACTTATGGTCCACCCATACCCAAATATCTTGTTCACATACACTGCTACTCAGAAGTTTATCCCCCATCCAGCATGTGTGTCCCTCATTTTTGTTACCCAGATGTAGAACATGGCACTTATCCTTGTTATGTTGCATCTTGTTCACATCCGCCCATGTTTCTAGTGTGTCCAGATCTCATTGAATTCTATCTCTATCTTCTGATGTCTTGGCTGGTCCTCCCAATTTGGTGTCATCTGCAAATCTAATGAGTTGCCCCTCTACACCCCCATCCATATCATTTATAAAGATATTGAAAAGTACCAGGCCCAGAACTGAGCCCTGTGGCACCCCACTGGACACCTTCCTCCATTCAGATGAAACGCCATTGACAACTACTCTCTGAATGCGGTTCTCCAACCAGTTCCCTATCCACCTAACTATCCTATAGTCCATTCCACAGTCCTCTAATTTATCCTTCAAAACATCCTGGGGAACCTCAGAGGAATGGTAGGATAAAAATATTATAGATGGACTACCCTCCATTGCTTGTGTAGCTTCTTGAACTGTGGCCATGTGGAGGCTGTACTACACCTGGTCCTTTTGATGGCTCACCTAGTTTACTTTGGCTTGATGGAAATGGCTGGGATCATGACCAGGTTCCCACACATTTGGTGGAATTCAGTCCCATCTCCTGCTTTTATGCTGGGGTTCTTATTCAGTCTTTGTCTAGAGAAGCTCTCCAAATGTGGGAGCAGGGAGAGAGATTTGCAAGTGTGGAGTGAGCTGTGTCACAAATATTATGTTTTATGATCATTACCTTGACAAATCACAATTACACCCTACGGTTATGCTGGTAATTACTAGGGTAGATTCATTGGTTCTGTCTCTCTCTTTTAATTAGTGACCTTAAATTATCCTCTAAATGTATAAACTTTTTTTCCTCCAGTGCAATGTGACTTTTCTTTTGTTTCCTGTGTGCAAAAAAGTTTATGTGAGTGGGGGCCCCCCCAATGCAGATGAAGGGGACACAGAGCTCTTGTAAACCCTCTTTGTTACCGTGGTTCCTCCTGATTCTATCACTTCCCCACTGAAGGTCCTGAATGTTCATAGTCACTAAAATGTATTGGATTGCTGCTTCAGAATACCGTAAAGACCAGCTATGAATTCTTTATGGCCTTCTCAGGATGTAGTTATAGCTGGACTGACCAACCCCGCCCATGCTGGAAATACTTTGGAGGACTGGATTTAATTTTTGCTATATGCTGTCCAGCCATTTGCCAATGCTATCTGGTTGCCAAGCTGGGGTTCACTGTGGATCTGGTGCATCTCATGCAATGCCTTATGCAAGCCGTCCCCATCCCATATCCTGTTATCCCTAACAGAGTGGATGCCAAGGAGAGCTTGTGTCTAGGTGGGAGGCAGGCCTGAGCCTGTATGTCCTGTTTAGCCTTCCAAGACTGGTTGGCTACCAAACATAAGAAGAGCCCTGCTGGATCAGATTAGTGGTTCATCTCTCCAGCGTCCTGTTTGGAATCCCACCACTACCATTATGCAAAAGGATTTGGAATTTCCCTTGTAAGGCAAATTATCAGGTAACCTGCTGATGCAAAAGCAGTAATGCTCTCTAATGTAGTTGATAAATTATGCACATGACCAGCCTGTAATAACCCTGGAGCATCCATAATCCTAGCAAGCCACTCAATTATGAGCTTGCATCAACGGGGGCTATCTGGCTGGCCACCTGCCACCTTGCAAGCCGCCACAGCACAGATGTGGAATGGCCTGAACGCCTGTTTGTTTTGCATTGTGAATAGTTCATCAATGCAAACATACAAGGTGTTTCCACTCAACGGAAAAATGAACTCCGTGAACAGGACTGGTTTGATTTTCAAACACCTGTTTTGCAGACATTGAATCTTCTCTGCGGGCTACGTCCAAAGATAATTATTGGCATCACGTTATGATCAGCAGACTCCTAAACGCTTCTCCAGTTCTTTTTCCATAACACTTTTGCCATTTCTTCAGCTCAGTTTCCAAGGCTGCCGTGGTATTGCTACTGAAAGCATGGGCTCTTGGAGAAGAGAGTTCAGTGGTATAGTTCACACTCTGCCTGCAGAAGGTCCCCGGTTAAGATCGTTTTTGCCAAAGCTCATGGAAACTGAAGTGGGAATGCCATGAATTTGATGGCAAATGTGTTCAGCAATTGAACTTGCCAGGTCTGTGATGATCAGAAATGAACCATCGCCCAATCTGGTTTGCGCTGGATGACTCCGGCACCTGTTGAACAGGCTTTGTGAAATGGTGTTGGTTTTTTTTTCAAGCAGGTCAGCATCCCTTAATGTTGCTAAGGACTCCTTCGATGAAGGGTCCCCGATCTTTTTGAGCCTACAGGCAGCTTGGGCATTCTGACACAGGGTGGGGGGTGCGGCTATAAAACAGCTGCTGTGGGAGGCCAAGCCGGCTGGCCACAAAATGGCCTCTGCAGGAGGTGGAGCCACACTCAGGGGAAGCCTAAGTACAGGAGAAGAGGAAAGAGGAGTGGGAGAGAATAAAAGCAACACTGTGTTGACAGCAGCCACCAAACCATCTTCCTTTAGAATCATAGAGTCATAGAGTTGGAAGGGACCTCCAGGGTCATCTAGTCCAACCCCCTGCACAAGGCAGAAAATTCACAAACACCTCCACCTCCGCACCTGCGGTGACCACTGTTCCACGCCCAGAAGATGACAAAAAAACCTCCAGGACCCCTGGCCAAACCAACCTGGAGAAAAATTGCTTCCTGACCCCAAAGTGGTGATCAACATTTCCCTGGGCATGTAAGAAAGGGCCACGAGAACTAAGCGCTGATGAAACCCTCCCTTCCCTCCCTCTCATGATCTGCCTAAGTTCACACGATCAGCATTGCTGTCAGATGGCCATCTAGCCTCTGCTTGAAAACCTCCAAAGAAGGAGAGCCCTCCCACCACCTTCTGAGGAAGCCTTTTCCACCGAGGAACTGCTCTGTCAGGAGGTTCCTCCTAATGTTTAGCCCGAAACTCTTATGGTTTAATTTCAACCCATTGGTTCTGATCCAACCTTCATGGGCAACAGAAAACAACTCCATACCATCATCTAGATGACAGCCCTTCAAGTACTTGAAGATGGTTATCATATCACCTCTCAGTCGTCTCCTCTCCAGGCTAAACATACCCAGCTCCTTCAGCCTTTCCTCATAGGACTTGGTCTCCAGACCCCTCACCATCTTCGTTGCCCTTCTCTGGACACTTTAATCTGCACAGCCAGTATATGGCCAATTAGAAGCTCTGCTACATGAGAGCTTCATCTGGCCCCACCCACTTCCTAAAAGCACTTGGTGGGTGCCAGGAAGGGTGCTGGCAGCAGGTGCTGTGGTGCCCATGGGCCCCATGTTGGGCATCTCTGCCTTAGATGGGAGGGTTTTTTTTAAAAAAACACAGCATTTATTTATGACTGATTTCTATTATTTGTGACTGATTTAACTGTTTAAGCAATGGCCCACAGCAGAACAGCAGCGCACTCAGGGAGGAGGAGTCAAACTCGATCAGGTTTTGTGACAAGACCCATGCACTTAAAGCTGATGGTATTCTAGTACACCGTTATGAAGGAATGTGTCAAGCAACCTCTGAACAGTCACGTGGAGGCCCATCGGAAATTTAGCTCCTAGTTCATACTACGGCTTGCAAATGGGACGCAAACGGGACCAGCGAGTGTTTGAGCATCCCTATACTGCGGTGGCTCAAGTGGTTAAGACGCTGAACTGCAGGCTGTGGAAGGTCAGTAGTTCAGCAGTTTGAGACCCGGGTGCCGCATGACGGAGTGAGCTCCCATATCTAGTTCCAGCTCCTGCCAACCTAGCAGTTCGAAAGCAAGAAATTGCAAGTAGATAAATAGGTACCACTTCGGTGGGAAGGTAACAGCGTTCCGTGCGCCTGGGTGTTTAGTCATGCTGGCCACATGACCATGGAAACGTCTTCGGACAGCGCTGGCTCTTCGGCTTGGAAATGGAGATGAGCACCGCAACCCTAGAGTCGGACTCGACTGGCTTTCGAGCAAGGGAACCTTTACCTTTTACCTTATTCTAAGTAGCAGATTCTATGAAAGACCTGGAGAGCAGCTAGCTGTCAATCAGAATACTGAGCTAGATGGACCAAAGAGTCTACTTCTGTTTAAGGCTGTTACTCATTCTTACTAACACGTGACATTGTGAGGTTCCTAGCATCAGTAGGCATGAGCGCTTGCAGGGACAAGGAGGGACCATAACGCAAAGGCAGAGCATCGGCTTTGCATGCAGAAGGTCCCAGCCAGGTTCAGTCCCCAGCATCTCCAGCTGGAAGGTGATATATAAGACCTCTGCCTGAGACCTTGGAGAGCTGTTGCCAGTCTCAATGGGCAATACTGACTTTGATGGATAAAGGGTGTGATTCAGTATCAGGCAGCTTCATGTCTAACGTCATGTTGTATGTTCTATGTTACTTGGCATTAAGGTTAAGCAAATTCAGGGCAGCTGCATCAGCCATAATATGCAGCTTTGACCTAGTGATCGTTTCCAATGTTGCAGCTCATGAAGTTTCACCATAATCTCGAGACCTCTTTCCTGGGTGGTCCCAGGCCCCATCAAAGTGCAGGCAAACTTCAGGATTTATTGTCCCAATGGAAAAAATAAACAGGAGCCTTGTTCCACCTTAGAGATGGAACAAAATTTTATTGTGCCGCGAGCCTTTGTCAGATTGGAAATAAAATTTTCTTATGTCTTTAAGATGCCGCAGGGCTCCTGTTCATTTTTACGGCGACCGACTTAACACTGCTTTCTCTTTGGAATTTGTCCCTGTGCGTTTCACTGTTTTTATTTCCTAATTGGAATGCGAGGGGTCTTCCATGGCACTTTGCCACGATTCAAAAGGCACAGCCAGTCTAAAGTAGGAGGAAGATCCGCTGGGCCTGTTTGCATCCTGAAATGGTGGAACTTGCTCAGAACTGCTCATTTATTCTGTGTCAGTCATTGCCTTTGATCCTGATCCCTGAGCTTGAACAGACCTCTGATGTCTTTTTGCACAGGTAAGTCCATCTGGAAACTGAAAGGTGAACCTGCTTGGCTGAGACAGTGAACATCTGGGGCATGTTAACCTGTGTGAAGCTGTCCTTTTGGCTGTCAATGTGTCCAGGATCCAGAGCAAACTCTGGTTGATATTTAAAATTTACACACACACACACACACACACACCCACACACACACACACACACACAAATGTGTGTGTGTAGATTTCTGGGTAACCCCTGCAGGCTAAATCATGTAATCTATGTATACATGGTATCAGGACTCATTGCTTATTATTCTGGCTGAGCAAAGAGCCCTGGTACCAAGCATGCACAAAATGGGTGATATCTCACATATTTTGAGCAGTAGAACTGGGCTGGGTGCAGCTAGGTAGTGTACAGTACAAGAACACTTTACTCCCCTCTCCCACTGGGAACTTGACAAAGTCATTTCTGACAGCTTTCAAGTTTCAAATGGAAACAAGTCAGCTCTGGAAGGCACTTATTAAAATGCACCTGTGATGTCATCAATATGCAATTTACTCCCCCACCCCCAAAGCCCAGAGTAATTTTCAGTGGTTTTACATGTGTGCATTTTTTACAAGGAAAAGTGTAGAGTTGGGCATTAGAAGTACAGTTGCCTTGTAACTTGCCTTTACTTATTTATATTTTACTTCATTTATACCCCACTTTCCCCAAGAAAGCAGACCCAAAGCAGTTTATATTCTCCCCTTCTTCATTTTATCCTCAAAATAACACTGCGAGGTAGGTGAGGCTGAGGGTACATGACTGGCCCAGGGTCATCCAGCAGGCTTCCATAGCAAAGTCTTGATTTGAACCTGGGTCTCCTAGATACTACTCTGACCACTATACCACATTGGCTTTTGTCCTTCTTGGTGCTGACGTCATCAGGATGGTATCCTTAGTGGCCACAGCTCCACACAGTACCACCATTTTTGCGCTCACGGCGAGTTGGTAATAAGGGCTAGGACAGATAGTAATAGTCGTAGACAGATGGTAACAGTCATGGCGGCTCCTACTCAAACGCCTGGCAGAAGAGCTCCGTCTTGCAGGCCCTGCAGAACTGTGCAAGGGCCCACAGGGCCTGGATCTCCTCTGGGAGCTCATTCCACCAGGTAAGAGCCGCCACCGAAAAAGCCCTAGCCCTAGTCGCCACTAGTCTGGCCTCTTTGGGACCTGGAACCACCAGGAGATGTTTAGTCCCAGACCATAGTGCTCGTTGGGGAACATATGGGGAGAGGCAGTCCCGTAGTTATGTCGGACCCTGGCCATCTAGGGCTTTAAAGGTAAGAACCAGCACTTTGAAGCGAATCTGGTATGCTATCTTTCTATCTTTCTACAGGTCTTGCTGGCTTGAACGTAGTCAAGTCCAGTTCTTACAATGGTCAGCAGGGACACCAGGGTGTAAAGCTCCCATTATAGATCTGGATTTGAGCTCACAGGAGCATGATCTGCTATTTATTTGGACTAAGTCCAGAGTTAAAGCTGTCATTCTTGTTCATGACCTGGGACTATACACGCCACCTCAGCCTCATCTAGATGAGCTTTTCCCTGCCTGCTAGTTTTCTCCACAAACACCCCCATCCACTGTGTCTTACATCCCCACAGGTTTCAGACCTGCTTAGTAACTGGAGGCACTGTATATCAGTTGCCAGAAACAGAAAACCAAATCTGAGAGCATTTTTAATAGAAGAATGACCTTTGTATGACTCAGCTTTCTGGGCCCTTTCAACACGATATAATTACTGTGCCACCATTAATATAATTAGCTTGGCTGAAGTTTTTAAAAGAAGCCTATTTTGTTTCTCCTGGTAGTCAAGATTGTTATCTACTGGGGCTCAGGTATATTAAAATGAAAAGTTTCCCTTCATTTTATTTATAGAGAAGCAGGAAGGAGGGATTCATTTAGATTTTGGGGGGATGAAGAACTTTGATAAAAAATGTCATGGTATGTGGTTTACACTGAAAACAAAAAGGGAAAATGTGGTCATAATAGCTGACAGGTGCATATAGCTTTGAAATGTCCAAGGCATCCTATTTACATTGAAACAGCCATCCTGAATTCACTGTTGATGTGGTGATAGATATGAGCTCAAATGCTGCTAAAGGGGTTGGGCTGATTCGTGGAAGACAGGGCCATCAGTGGCTAGATAGAACCTCTGCATTCAGGGAAATATACTGCTAGGACCAGTTGTGGGAAGGGGAGCCATAGTGAAAGGCCATAACTTTATGCCCTACTTATGGGTTTCTTGGAAGCATCTGGTTGGCCACTGTAGGAAACAGGGTATCGCTTCTTGGCCTTATGGCTAAGATGAAGGATTCTGGGTGGGAGATGAGCAGAGGTGGTTTGCCATTGTCTTCCTCTGCATGGTGACCCCAGTCACCCTTGGTGGACTTCCATCCAAGTACTAACGGTGGCCAACCATCCTTTGCTCCCAAGTCCTGGTGACCTTGGCCAGACTGGGCAAGATGAATCTTTAGTCTAATCCAGTCGGGCTTTCCTTGTGTCTTCCAGATCCTAGTCAGGCGCTTTAACCTAGGGTTGACAACCTCCAGGTGGTGCCTGGAGGTCTCCTGGAGTTGCAGCTGATTTCCATTTGCCAGAGGTCAGTTCACCTTGAGAAAACAGCTGCTTCAGAGGGTGGAGTGTATGGCATGATACCCTGCTGAGGCCCCTCCTCTCCCCGACGCCACCCTCCACAAGCTGGCACCCCCCAAGAAAATCTCCAGGTATTTCCCAACCCAGAATTGGCAACCCGACTTTAACCACTATGCTATGGTGGCTGTTGCCCCCAGCCTTTTAACTGGTAGTTTGCTGCTGCAATTCTTCCATGTCTTTTGCCCCAAAGAGCACTTCAGTCGGGGTCACAACACCGTCTGGTGACCCCTGACCCTAGGGAGGCTAGGCTTGCTGCAACTAGAGCCAGGTCCTTTTCAGTGGTGGCTCCCACCTGCAAGACAGAGCTCTTCCACCGAGCCGCCACTACTACCACCAATGATATTGGTACCAACGGGGTAAGAGGATGGCCCTATGAACACCAAACCGTGACAGATGCTGGATGTGGACGAGTAACATCTACAGGACATTATCCCCCTTAGTGAAGGAGTATCGTTGCTTCATAACATCTTTGAGATATTATCTTGTTATATTGAGAGATTGAAACTAGTGAGCACTTTATTTTGTTAAACTGTCTGTTTTTATTGTTTTATGTGTAGGCACATAGTGCCCTTTGTAAGCCGCCCTGAGCCCGTTCACGGGGAGGGCGGGGTAGAAATACAATAATAAATAAATAAATTACTAGTTGCAGTTCCTGGTTGGTTGTCTTAATGTTACTGTCATTTTGAGTATTTAAATTTCTTTAAACCATCAATTGTTACATGTCTGTTGTTGAAGGAATCTCCTTGGTTGTGATGCAAAGGCTCTAAATAACCATAAAGGAAGCAAGATACTCTGAAATAGTTTGGCATACAGATGTTGGAACGTGCACACACAGACACACAAGAGGAATCATATGAACACAGGAAGTTACTTTTCATCAAGTCACACCGCTGGTCCAACAGCACTGTCTCCTATCTGTAGTACATGGCCATTCCAGAGAATATGCAGTGCACACAGTTTCCCCTTCCCTATGCTATCCTGGTTACAGCTGTGTGAGACAGACTGGGTGGAGAGGGGGGTGACTCAGCCATAGGGCTGCCAGGTCCTTACCGTGTTCCGGCAGGGGCTCCTGTCTTCTTCCTGGAGTCTTCTGGCGCACGTGCTGCAATGACAGTCACCCAGAAGTGACGTCATAAGAACATAACATAAGAACATAAGAGACGCCAATGTTGGATCAGGCCAAAAGCCCATCCAGTCCAACACTCTGTGTCACACAGTGGCCAGAAATACTAGTGCCATCAGGAGGTCCAGCAGTGGGGCCAGGACATTAGAAGCCCTCCCACTGTTGACCCCCCCCAGCACCAAGAAGACAGAGCATCACTTGCCCCAGAGCCCCTATCTATACCCTGTGGCTAATAGCCACTGATGAACCTCTGCTCCATATGCTTATCTAATTCCCTTTTGAAGCCGTCCATGCTTGTAGCCGCCACCACTTCCTGTGGCAGTGAATTCCATGTGCTAATCACTCTTTGGGTGAAGAAGTACTTCCTTTTATCCGTTCTAACCCAACCGCTCTGCAGTTTCATGGAGTGCCCACGAGTTCTTGTATTGTGAGAAAGGGAGAAAAGTACCTCTTTCTCTACCTGCTCTTTCCCATGCATAATCTTATAAACCTCGATCATGTCACCCCTCAGTCGTCTTTTCTCCAAGCTAAAGAGCCCTAAGCGCTTTAACCTTTCCTCATAGGGAAAGTGTTCCAACCCTTTTATCATTCGAGTTGCCCTTTTCTGCACTTTTTCCAAAGCTATAATATCCTTTTTAAGGTGTGGTGACCAGAACTGCACACAGTATTCCAAATGAGGTCTCACCATTGATTTATATAGGGGCATTATGATATTGGCTGATCTGTTTTCAATACCCTTCCTAATAATCCCCAGCATAGCATTGGCCTTCTTTATTGCAGTCACACACTGTCTCGACATTTTCATTGAGTTATCCACTACAACTCCAAGATCTCTCTCTTGATCAGTCTCTGCCAGTTCAGACCCCATCAATGTGTATTTATATTTAGGATTTTTGGCTCCAATGTGCATCACCTTGCACTTGGCCACATTGAACCCCAGGGCATGTTGCGTGGGGGACACTGTAGCATTTGGGGGAAAGTCTATGGTTACCATAGAGCCCCCCCCCAAATGCTAGAGTGTCCCCTGTATGACGAGCCCCGCACAATGCTATCACTTCCAGGTGACGTCGGGCATGCACAGGGCTGCTTGGGGGCAGGGCTCCTCCACCGGCCAGCTGGGCGGTGGCGGATTGGGGCCTTCAAAAGCGGGGGAACTCCCACCCTCTTTGGGGGTGATGGCAACCCTACTCACCCAACATGACTCTGCAAGCTTCACAGCAGAGAGGGGATTTGAACCTGGACTTCCCAGGCCAACACAGTAACCACAGTGTCTCATTGAGGCTGTCAGGGATCTCAGATAACAGAAGTCTTTCTCAGACCCTGAGAACCGGAACTGGAGATTCCAGAAATGGAGGCTGGGGCACTGTCCATGCAAGCATGCACTCTGCCCCAAAACTTTGATGTGGTGGGTCGAGATTTGCTTGTGGGCTGATGAGATTTGGGATTCATTTTCTTTATAGTCTTCTCACTGCTGGGCTCTTTTGCCAGCTTCTGTTTCCCATTTGTAAACCAGGAGTCCCAGTTGCCCTCCGCACGTGGAAAGTACAGAAAAATGAACGACACGAGGATTTTAAAACCACATTTAAAGTGCTATATAAATGATAATTGAAAGCAGTCTTGTGTAAAGGGCCTCCTCCTGTAATTTATGACTCTTGTTTCATTTTGACACCTATGGAAATGTTTCATTTTGAATTACTGATCTGACGGGTAGATGTTAAAATAGGTGTCTTCCCAACAACACATTGCTGCAGTTCCATTTTCTCTTCTCTTGCTTTGAGTTTTTCTCTCCCAGGAGCTTTTAATCCCCCCCCCCAATATGTCTAGAGAAATTATTAGAATAAGCCCAGCCCCTCCTTTGAAGGTGAGCACATAGTGGAGGGAGCATGGCCTGTTTGTTGTGCAGCAGTTTGTATAACAGTGTTATTGCCTGGATTGCTAACCCTTATTTTATTTTATTTACTTCGTTCAGACCCTGCCTTTCCACCGAATGGGAACCCAAGGTGGCTTATGCAGGGCCGCATTATGACTTCCGTGGGCCGCAGGCACTTTTGCCTTCGTGGGCCCCTCCCACCATAATATAATTGAGAGAGCAGCTCTGAGAAAACTGTGACTGACCCAAGGTCACCCAGCTGGCTGCATGAGGAGGAGTGGGGAATCAAACCCGATTCTCCAGATTAGGTTAGAATCCACTGCTCTTAACCACTTATTCCAAACTGGGTCTTAACCACTATAGCATACCGGCTCTCTATCTCAACTTTGCTTAGTAGAATTACCACCAGAGTATTAGTTGACATTTTATAATAAAACCAATCTAGGCCCTTGCCATGAATGACACACTTAAGTTGAGCACATTGGTCCACCACAGATGTGATATACAGCAAATGTCAGCAACCTATGGTTGTACAGCCAGGCTCTTTTTGAAAATGAAATCTTTACAGTATTTTGGAGGGGTAGATGGGATGCTAGAATAAAAAATTGGTGAAGGGAATGGCAGGCAAGGATTCTTAGGGGACTTAGGGGTGTGTTTCAGAAATGGGAATGATGGAAGTGAACAGTTGCCTGTAATTTCAGTGCAAGCCATACTCAGAGTTATGCCAGTGATCTAAAGTAATCCTGCAGGGTTCTCCAGTGTATATTTATGACATTGTGAGAACTTGTAGGTGCCATTTCCTAACAAATGACTTGCAACATCCAGGATTTGGGCTGCAAGAACATTATGAATTTATTAACATGTCAATTATCATTAATGTTAAATTGTATAGTATTAGTTATTAATTTCAAGGGTTTATTGTCCTGGCTAATTGTTGATCTCTTGCTCTGAATAGTGACATATCTGTCCTCTTTTCATTATAAAAGTTTGGTGGCCCCTGTGGGCTACCTGCCTGGGACTGCAGAAGAAAAAAAAGGGGGGGGGGACACACTTGTACAGTGCTTGTCAGGTAATAATCTCTGAGTACTTGCAAGCAATTTATTTTATTTTATTGTATTTGTATCCCACCCTCCCTGCATAGCAGTCTCAGGGTGGTTTCCAGACATACATGCCAACAAACTCCACATTTTTGAGGACTCTTGCCTGTCTGAAAAGCTCGGACCTAGACCCCTTCAGTCTAGACCTAACGTGAAGCGTGGCTCTCGTCCAGACGCACTTTGCAGTGCTGCTTAGGCCATTTGCCAGTTCTCTCTTCCAAAGTAGCAAAACCTTAAAAGCTCTGCAAAATGGGGGGGGGGGGTAAATAGCAGGAGGGAGTGATAATTAAATACTGGACACTGGACTCTCTTCTTTGTAATTACAACTCATATCTTCCCCAGCTACTGTTCCCTGCCAGAGAGGATGGGATTTAGAGGGCTCTCTGCCTTCCAAGTTGAATCTGGAGGCAGAGGGGACTACAAATCCCATAATCCTGAGGAGGAAATGACTGGTTTTGTTGCTCAGCAAGGTAAGGTTTTGCTGTTTGGGAGGCAGTAGGAGAAATTGTCATCGGCTGGCCGGCGTGTATTTTCTATTTGGTTTATTTGGAAGGGGGTTGATTGATGGTGGCAGTGGGGGGGGGGGTGGGGAGGGGGCGCACACATCTAGGGAGAGGTCATACACGATGGAGGTGGAAAGTGTTGTGATCCCAGAGGGTTTTCAAGGCAAGAGATGTTCAGAGGTGGTTTGCCATTGCCTGCCCCTGTGCAGCAACCCTGGACTTCCTTGGTAGTCTCCCATTTAGGTATTAGCCAGGGCTGACCCTACTTAGCTTCCAAGAGCTTCCAAGCTAGCCTGGGCTATCCAGGTGAGGGAGAACTTGATAAGGATGCTCAAAAAGTGGGATTTTAAAAAAAATGTTGCTGGTGTGTGTGTCATCCTCAGTAGTCATAAGTCATGCATGCCTGTTTTAATCAATAAAGGAATCCTCAGTAGTCGTGGATTCAGGTGGGTAGCCTTGTTGTTCTGAAGCGGCAGCAGAGGTCATTTCGGGGGGGGGATCGGGGGGATCGCAGTTCCCCCGGGTGAGGTACGGGGAGCGGGGCACATGACGAAGCCCCGCCCCCTGCTTCCGGCCGCCCTGCTTCCGGCCCTCATTCAGCCAGGAGGAGGCAGGAGAAGAGGGAGGGTAAGTTGCTTCCTCCCTGCCTCTCCCCACCCCTGCCTGCCTGGGGCTAGGGAGGGCCTTTGCGGGGCTTCCTTGCACTCCCGCCGGCCTTGCAGGTCCACCGCCAGGCCCCTCATGGGGCTCGGCAGTGGAGCTGCAAGGCTGGCAGTGGCGGCTGGGACCGTTGGGGGTGGGATGTGTGGCCTTATGACACAATTCCGGTGATGTCAGGGGGGGTGGCATATGCTAATGAGTTATGCTAATGAGTTCCCCTAGCTCTTTTTCTACGAAACAACCCCTGAGCGGCAGAACAAAGTTTCAAGAAGTTGGAATAGGAGTCCTGACCTGGATTGCCCAGGCAAGCCTGATCTCATCAGATCTCGGAAGCTAAGTAGCGTTGACTGTGGTTAGTTAGTACTCGGATGGGAGACTTCCTTGGAATACCAGCAAGTTGGGAGGACAGGGGCAGGCTTTGTTCAGCCACCTCTCTGAATATCCTCCAGGCCCCCAGTAGGGGTCAGTCACCAGAGGTCATCATGACTTCCACACACACACAAATATCAAAAAAAGAAGACGTTTGAGTGGGATATTAAGTAATATGTGGTATTGAGACTGTATGGGGTGTGTGGAATGAATGCTTTGATTGTGGGTAAGGAGATGCTTATGGAACATCACAGTGTCTGGATGGAGACCCTGGCATGTCTGGAGCAGCCCGAGCCCGATGCTTCTGTTTTCTTCCAGCGGCTGCTGGGGCAAAGGAGAAGAACAAGGCCTCTTCTTTGTGGGTGTTTTGAGAAGCAGGCTCGCCTCCCTTTCCCCTTCCTCTGTTTGTTTGTTTCTGTGTGGTCTGACTTTGCTTTGCCAGTCCTGTTTTGTTCGATCATGCTAAACATATCAGGTAATTGAAAGGAATGGCGCTGTGTATGGATCACTAGGCGTAATACACCCAGATGACAAATCAATTTCCTTGTTACCCTGTGAGAGTGCTGTGTCAGGTAGCGTTTCTGTTGCAGCTTGTTTGTTTGCTCGGGTGCTACTTCGTGGCTGGGATCTGGGATGTGTTTTGAGGCCTGTAGTCCAAGTTCCCCCAAGGGCCCTTGGACAACGTGGCTTGGAAGGGCTTGGACAGCCACTGGAGGGAGGTGGAGGGGCAAAGGGGACATGGGAGGAGGCTGGTGGTTACGAGGCCCAACAGTTTGTCCTGTACCACAATATCCCAAAGGGGACATGAGCAACAACTTCTGTCTGTGTCCAGAAGGGGGAGCCATTGGCTTGTGGGACACAAATGGTGCATCTGCCAGAAGGGGATATTTGCATTTCAGTGGATGCCACGTGACACGGGGCCAATGCCATTCCACTGGGCTGTTATGCAGTTCCACCTGACATTTCATTCTGAGCAGCGCCTCTCCTAATCAAAGGTCAAACTGGTGTCAGACTGCCTGTACCCGGTTCTCTGATGACCAGGCCACAGCTGGACATGGGCGGGTTCTCAGCAGCGCTGGCAGGGCTTCATCTCCCCCACTTGTGTAGTGATGCTCACCCAATTCAGCAATGGTGGTGGTGACACCAGGCTGCCAGGCTCTGCATTCTTATCTCGGTCGTGTTCCCCCCCCCCCCCCCACAAACTTT
>NW_015160228.1:453328-463690 GCF_001447785.1 Gekko japonicus
GGGAAAGAGAACCAAAGTGAGCCATTGTGTGCTGTGGACTTTTCCCCAGAGGAAGAAGCTGGGGTGTTCATCTGATGGAGTGTGCTTTGGAGCTCACCCAATGGGGATCTAAATCTTGGTCAAGACATTTATAGAGGATGGCCCTGTTGCCCACGAGTCAAATGGGGACCTCTGAGTTCAGAGGCAGGCGCTATGGAGGGCTGCTGTCAGAGGGCCCTGCCTCTGAGCTTCCCAGCCCACTAGAGGGACCATTGGCCCGATCAGTTTCTAAATGAAATGGATACATTCGTTGACTCAACTCTTTTATTGTCCATAGCAGGGCTATGGGCTGAGTGCCTCCTAACATGTTTGGAGTTCCTCATTGATGAAAAGATAAGACATCAAAGCAGAGAGGGCCTTTCCTTGCTTATCTCTAGACTAGAAATAATGCCCGTTGCGGAAATAAATACAACGGGATCTAGAAAGAGGCTCTGGGAGAGTGCTCTGGCTTTGGGCAAACAGTGTCAGTTTCCTGTGGCGACCTCAGCAGGGTTTAATGACGGAGTCCACTGTTTTCTCCAGAGGGACTGATCTCTGCTACCTGAAGAGCATTTGTATGTTTGAGTTATCTGTAGCCCTCACCTGGAGAGTGGTAACCATTGTTACCCATTCTCCTCTCCCCTATGAGGTATGTTATGCAACTGAAAATCCCAACTGCCTTGCGGGGGGGGGGAGTTTGAGGTGTGGAATGGAGTGAAGTCCAATCAGCTTCCATATGCAAAAGACCAGGTTGTCGCAGCAGTTGTGGTGTGGGCGGGACCCGGGCTTTGCCTTCTGATTGGTGGTGATATATGCTGAGGAGCAGTGCCATCAGCCATACACTAAGGGAGTGCATTTTAGAATTAGAACTTTGGCACCCACTACTCAATTATATATAAGGAGAGATGATAGGGTTCTGGTATCCTATGCCTCACAGTGTCAGCATCTGTTGTGTGGAAAGTGGACCTGCAATTTTTTAAAAAAAATCCCGTTTTGCAGATGGAGGAACAGGAGCCCGTCGGATATCAATTTGAAATCTTTCATTCAAAGCATAGTAGGAGTAAGCAACACTAATAAAAACTAGTTTGTAACTTGCCTCACAGGCTATACTCAGTGTTACGGTTATATGAAGAAGAACAAACTAGACTTGCAATTGGTGGTGATGGTGGGAGAAGATCACAAGGTCTTTCCATAAGGAAAGGTGGAGATTCAAAGTCAGAGACTTGGCAGAAGAACTGAATTTTCCAGTGCTGTTTAAATCGTTGCAGGAAGCCTGGATAGTAGGAGGCAGTGAGAAAGGAAAAGAAGCTTGAAACCAGGGAAAGCGGGGTTCCTGCACCATCAGCAGGGCCACCAGAGAAGTCCCTGTCCTCCCTTTATCAACTCAGAATCTTCTCCTGAAGGGACGTTTGTGCCGTTAATTCTGTAAAGCTTTTTTATGGCTTCAATCCACTTTAGGAGCTTTTTTTGTTTTGTTTTGTTTTTTTGGCTGAGAAGTTGAATCTGGACTCGGGGTGGAACAGTTGGAATGTAAATAAATATCAGTAATGAATAAACAACCCAGGGTTTAACAAAAAGGCAAGCCTTGGCAGAGCATAGAAGGGAAATAAAGAGAGATAAGAATGAGATAAAGAGGGTCCAAAAACTTTGGTATCTTAAATATTTGTGTATCTTGGCTTCAGCTTCCAATAGAGAATCTGGCATTTGTCTTAGACACCAATTCCTGTCCTTTAAACGCAGTGGTCCTGCCAGGTCATGTTTTCTGGCTTGTTAAAAAGGGTGTGATACCCAAGGGCCGGTAGCCCAACTTGGTTGGCTTGCTCGTCTTTGTAGGAGTAAATATGAGTCTGCAATCTGCAGAGCTGTTGGTCCAGCTTTGATATCCACGGAATAAGGAGATGCACAGAAGTGACAGTTCTCTTTCTGTTTTCTGACTTTCATACCATGCCTGCGAGAATGCCTTGAGCACAATGCAGTGATTTCCCTCCCCCCCCTTTTAAAGCAGGCACAAATGGGCCGTTGCATGAAAAAACTCATCTTTACTAGCAGGGAAGAAAAAAAGCGCCAAACTAATTTGTTTAATGTTTGCAAAGGTTACAGTTGGAGACTGAGCAGGAATCTTCCCAGCCTGGTTTTGGAAAACTGAGGAAAGGAAGGGAAATGTGGCACGTTTAGGTTGCTGGTTGGGTCTTCCTGAACTAGAAGCTAAAGGACAATGGAAACTGGATTCATAGAGCTGCCCTGATAGTCAAAGAACTGGTCACACAGGTGTGTTCATCCCACTTCAGTTCCAGCATATCGTGGTGGCCTACATGTGCGAACATGAACACACGAAGCTGTTTTCTACTGGTTGAGGCCACGGATCCATCTTGCTTAGGAGTGTCTTCAAGTTTTCCATGTCTGACCCCTGCAGCTGCATGGGACCCACTGAGCTGCAAGCATGTGACAAGAAATCATGTGACAACCCAGTCATGGGATAGGAACAGGAAGGGCCTGAGGTATGCCCTCACTTCCTTGTTGGATATGTTAAAGGGCTGGGAAACAAGGTTGCATGGGTAGAGGGCAGGGCTAATTTTGGGCAGGAACGCCCAGGAATGGAGTTCCAGCTGGCTTCAGAGTTGGCCACGCCCACTACAGCCAAAACCTCTGCATGCGTGGCTACAGAGGGAAGACCTGGAGAGTGACTCCCCCCCAGCAACTCCAAGGCGGGCAGGCCAGGGGGGCCCCTGGAAGGATTGGCGAGGCATTGACTCGGAGTCTTCCCCGGCCTGTCCAAGGGCCGACTTGCACCTGGGCAAGCCAAGGGAAGGTATGGGGGTGTGGCCTAATATACTAATGTGCTGCACTGTATGGGTGTGGCCTAATATGCTAATGAGTTTCTGTTGTTGGGTGTGGCCTATTATGCTAATTTCCTGCTGGGCTTTTTCTACAAAAAAAAAAAAAGCCCTGGCAGAGGGTGAGTTGAAGAAAAGTTGAAGGGAGTTAATGGCGACAAATATCCAAGTCCTCCTGTATCCCTCTCAGTTCCTGCAGCCCCTTCCAGTCCACAGAATGATCATTCCCAGGACCTTCATGGAGGAAGAGCTGCATGGTCAAAGGCTGGAGGAGGAAGGAGATGAATTCTCCCTTTCCCCTTGGCATAACTGCGCTTGCAGAAGAGGGGAAAGAAGGGATTTCACCCCCTTGCCCTTCCTGACTCTAGAAGTGATCTCTTTGGGTGGTGTCAGAAGAGGCTGCAGGAATGGAAAGGGATATGAGAAAATCCTCATGTGCTTTTTATGCATGGGTGGTTGAGCATTGGATTGGCTTTCTGTGACACAATTAAAAAACGGGGGAGGGAAATGACGTTCTGACTTTTATTTGTTTAGTGGCTTTGTTCGCATACTCCATAAGTGCTCAGTGATGTGAGGGCGGACATGGGTCCAACCTGTGGCCACCATTGCTGTTTTAGAGGACACTTTAGCCATTTAAATATTGCTGCACTGGGGCAGGTGATCTCATTCCCCCCGGCACCTTTCAAAGTGTTGAATAGCCATGGGGCTGTTTGGGCATTTTAAATGGCACAGAGAGGGGAAGCAAGATCACTTGCTGCTGTTCAAGACCGGACTTTCGTGACAGTTTTTAAACCGTTACATTTCTCTTTGAAACGGCATTGGCAGCCACGGTTTGTGCCGATGTCCGCCATAATGTGTAGTTTGGCTCTTAAAAATAGCAAATGACTAAAAATCAATAAGCTTAAAAGCAGCAGAGCAAAAATCAGCAGCACAGACAATGGTAACAATCCAGCACACACACAACTTTCTCTAAATGAAGGCAGGAGATTAAAACCACCTGTGTTTTAATGGTTGTAAAATGTGATTTTATCGTGTGTGGTTCAAATTGTTAGCATCTTTAGTTGACCTTGCAAGGGCTGAAAGGCAGGATCCAGTTTTGTAAAGAAATTGTAAACAAACCTGCAAAATTAGAAGAAAAGGATAAAATAATCACAGGACAGTTGATAAAGTACTCTGTGCATTAGAATGAGGGTGCAAAAATTAACATACTGCTTGGGCAAATAACGAAGAAGTTTACCTGATGCCTGAAATTTATTAGACCAAGTATTGGGGGGACTATGATATGTAATTCCATTTCATTGTCTGACGAAGTGTGCCATGCACACGGAAGCTCGTACCTTGAATAAAACTTTATTGGTCTTATAAGTGCTATTGGACTCTAACTTTGTTCTATTGATTCAGACCAGCACGGTTGCCCACCTGGATCTGTTATTGTGTGTGTAAAGTGACATCGAGTCATAGCCAACTTATGGTAACCCCATCATGGGGTTTTCAAGGCAAGAGATGAGCAGGTGTGGTTTGCCATGGCCTTTTTTTTGGAGAGGAGTGGCAAGTGGAGTGCCTCAAGGATCTGTCCTGGGTCCTGTTTTGATCAACATCTTTATCAATGATTTGGATGAAGGAATAGAGGGAATGCTTATTAAATTTGTGGATGATACTAAATTGGGAGGGGTAGCAAATATGGTAGAAGACAGAGTCGGGATACAGGATGATCTTGACAGGCTGGAAAACTAGGGTAAACAAATAAAATGAATTTCAGTGGGGATAAATGTAAAGTTCTGCATTTAGGTAGAAAAAATGAAATACATAATTATAGGCTGGGGGAGGCTTGTCTTGGTAGCAGTATGTGCAAAAAGGTTCTAGGGGTCTTAGTAGACCATACACTGAACATGAGTCAGTGTGATGCGGTTGCTAAAAAGGCAAATGCTATTTTGGGCTGTATCAACAGGAGTACAGTGTCCAGATCACACAAAGTGATGGTACCACTTTACTCTGCTCTGGTTAGACCTCACCTAGAATATTGTGTTCAGTTTTGGGCACCATAATTTAAGAAAGACATAGACAAGCTGGAACATGTCCAGAGGAGAGCAACGAAGATGGTGAGGAGTCTGGAGACCAAGTTCTATGAGGAAAGGTTGAAGGAGCTGAGTTTGTTTAGCCTGGAGAGGAGACGACTGAGAGGTGATATGATAACCATCTTCAAGTACTTGAAAGGCTGTCATATAGAGGATGTTACAGAGTTGTTTTCTGTTGCCCCAAAAGGTCAGACCAGAACCAACGGGATGAAATGAAATCAGAAGAGTTTTCGGCTGAATATTAGGAAGAACTTCCTGACAGTTAAAGTGGTTCCTCAGTGGAACAGGCTTCCTTGGGAGGTGGTGGGCTCTCCTTCTTTGGAGGTTTTCAATCAGAGGCTAGATGGCCATCTGACAGCAATGCCAATTGTGTGAACTTAGGCAGATCAGGAGGAGGGCAGGAAGAGTTGCCTCAGTGCTTATTTCTTGTGGCCCTTCCTTGCACGCCCAGGGAGTTGCTGATTGCCACTTTGGGGTCAGGAAGCAATTTGTCTCCAGGTCAGTTTGGCCAGGGATCCTGGAGGTTTTTTTGTCATCTTCTGGGTGTGGAACAGCGGTCACTGCGGGTAAGGAGGGGGAGGCAGGGATATTTTTGGGCAGGAACGCACACAGGAACGGAGTTCCGGCTGGCTTCCAAGTTGGCCACGCCCAGCAGGAACTCATTAACATAATAGGCCACACCCAACACCAGAAACTCATTAGGATTGGCTACATTAGGGGTGTGTGGCCTAACATGCAAAGGAGTTCCTGCTACAAAAAAGCCCTGGGTTTTGACAACAAACAAGGTAAACAGAATAAGAAGCAAAAGGTGGGTGTGGCTGGATGAGCACACTTCTGGTAACATGGGTGTGCGGCCTAATATGCCAATGAGCTGTGCTGTCAGGGGTGTGGCCTAATATGCTAATGAGTTTCTGCTGTTGGGTGTGGCCTATTATGCTAATGAGTTCCTGCTGGGCTTTTTCTACAAAAAAAGCCCTGTGGGGAGGTATTTGTGAATTTCCTGCCTTGTGCAAGGGGTTTGGACTAGATGACCCTGGAGGTCCCTTCCAACTCTATGATTCTATGGTTTTTTGCAAAGCAAGCCTGGGCTACCTTAGTGGTCTTCAGCGTCGACCCTGCTTCACTTCTGAGATCTGACAAGATCAGACTAGCCTGATTGTATAAAATAGCATCTGTTCCACACAGCCAACAAGAATGCAGCTGACACTTCCTATCAAGAGCCTGCTTGCAAGTTCTCTTGTTTGCTTCCCCTGAGCATACCATTGCTTACCATCTTGGCACATATGTACTATGCTTGGCAAATAATGGTGTCCTGCTTCTGTCATGTTGAAAGCAATCTATGAGTGAGGGTAAGCTCTCCCTCCTGTGCTGTTTGCCCTCTGCCCCCATCTAATGGCAAGCCATCTGCATCTCGTCTGATTTGCACTAAAAACTTCTTTCTGTTCTCACTACAGACGCATAGAGAACTGGAGGAATCTGCAGACGCTGCACGCTGTAGATATGGAGCTCTACACGGGACTCCGGAGACTGTGAGTATGTTGTGTGGGTATGCCAGTCAGTCCTTGCAGGGGCTTCCCAGACAGCTGAGGTTGCTAACTGACCAGAACAAAGGCTGGCCCCCCAGTTGTGCTGTTTAACAGCAGCTTGATCTGCAGAAATCAGCCGTTAGAATCTCTTGTTGGCAATGTGCTAAGCATGAGCATTTGCTAAGAACTGCAGACCATACTGCCGTTAAACAGAGCCTGGTTGAAAAATCAGCAACCTTATGACAAGTTGACCTGAAGTCTCAGACACAACACAGTTGCTGGGCAGTCATGTCTTCCCCAGTTTAACTGTTCCTCCCTGTTCTGTGTAGCTGCTAACCATGTTCCTTAGGGTTGCCAGCACTGTACAGGCATACCCCAGGAGCTTTGGAGGGGTGTGTGGCCTGGGGAAGGGGAATGTCACCAACGGTCCCCCAATGTTGCTCTAGGAATCCTTGCAATCTCTATGGTAAAGACCATAGAGATAAGTTGAAATCCCTAGAGCATTGTAGACACTCATCTGGCAGTGACATCATCTGCAACATTATTGCCCCCCCTCCCCATTTTTCTCCTGCTGCTTGGTGAATTGAGCCCAGGCAAAGAAGTGCAGGTGTCGGTAGGCAAGTGACAACCCTGTGTACCCCACTTGCCTTTCTTAATTCTTCCCAGCTAGGCTCCACTTCTGTTACGACTTCTTTCTTATGTTAAGGGTCCATCTTACATTGTGGCAGTGCTGTCGAAATCACAGGGGAGAGATGTTGTCAATAGGGTGGGAGGGCTGGGGGAAGGGATGTGGGGGGGCATGCAATTTTTGTGATGTCACTGATGTTGCTATGTCACTTCTGGGTTGTCCCAGATAGTCCTAGGAATCACTGGTAACTCTATGGGTTTACCATAGATTTTCTGGTGATTCCTAGACTACCCTACATCACTTCTGGGATTCCTCCGGAAGTGATGTAGGGATGTTGTTTCTTTTCCTGGAAAAAAAGGGGGGGGGGGAACTGAACCCAGGATATGACTACAAACCAAACGGCTAAGCTAAACCATATATATAAAAGTACAAATATTTATTAAGGTGTACACATGTTAAAACTTTCCTGATTAAAAAGTGCTTTGTCTAAGATCAGACTGTAAAAACTTGTCCACTATACATACATATGATGGGTAAATACTTTAAAACTGAAGACCAAATGTGTTTCGGCCCCTAAGGGCCTTCCTCAGTGGTCACTATTATCTATATATTCTAGACACACATTCAAAGACCTGTTGCAGAGTTTTAGTACACATATAATTAAACCGGATGTTGTTTCCTGAAATTGTTCAAAGAAAAATAGAGGGGGGGGGGAAGAAAGGAGAAGAAACTTCATTATTCTGTCCAAATGTATAAAAGAAATTATTATTGAATAAAAAATGATTCTATCAAAGATAAAGTTACCTTGTATACTTATAATTGGACTCCTGGTATTAGTGATGGGCCATAGGTATAGCCATATCACCTCCACAACTTATTCTGAATTAAAAAGTGAAATGAAATTGTAAAAAATTGTCAGTCAAATTGTATAATTAATTTCACCCAAATTGAAATGAAAATTATTACATTGGCTAACAAACCTGGTAACAGTGATTTTGTAGGTCTGAATGTCTGTCCCTCCATCAAGGTGAAAATTCTATTATTAGCTGCTGCACTGGCTTCAATATATATTAGTGAAACCAGGGTGATGCAATCACCAATTAGCATTGCACAGTGCCAGCCAGGAAAAGTACCAGATGGGAGGGGGTACAAAGGAGAGGGAGATAAGGAGCAGCATGGGGGGCGGGGGGGAACAGGTCAGCATACAGAATAGACAAAAACAATTACAGACGTTCACAAACAGCAAGTCCAGTCCACTTCCTCATTCAATCCAAAAGGCGCCCATGTTTGTACTTGGTAAATCCAAAACAACTCTCTTCTCAGGAGCACTCTGCACATGTTCAGGTTGGTAGAAGAGAGTTGTTTTGGATTTCAGGCTTTCAAGAGTCAAAAGCTCCTTCATCAGATACAAGTGGGAATGGAGATCCTTGAGCCCTGCTGTCCTAGTAAGAAGGACTCGGGGATCTCCATTCCTATTTATATCTGATGAAGGGAATTTGGACTCTCAGAAGCTTATACCCTGGGAATCTTGTGGATCTTTAAGGTGCTCTGGCTCTTTCACTGCAGACCAGCAAGGCTACCCACCTGAAACTATTTAAATGAGTGGTCTCCCTCCCCGCCTTTCCCCTGTTTTCCAGAGCTGCCTCACCCGGCTTGCTATTTTGGATTTCTGATTGGCACAATGTTCTTGCAACCGTCTCCTTGAGTTCACTGCAAGGAGGTTTGGAATGCCTAGCTCTCGCTGACCCTGTTCCCCCCCCCCATCCCTGTCCATTTAAATCTCTTCACAGGACAATCAAGAACACGGGCCTGCGGAGTATCCAGCCTCGAGCATTTGATAAGAACCCTCACCTGCGCTACATGTGAGTAACTTAGCTCCCCTGAGTCCCACTGCTGCCTTTCTGGAAAGGTTATTCTTGTTGCTTGGGGGGGCAGGTGGGAGGGTGGGATGGCGGAAGGGTGAAGGAGACACGGGTTAGTGAGAAGGTAAAATCATGAAGGGAAGGAGGAAAAGAAAGGGCTCTGGGAGGGATGGGAAGCCACAGCATCGGACCTCTCTTTCCCGCTGGGCAGCTGGCAGATTTAGGTGTCTTAATAACCGAGGCAACTTTGATTGCGGTGCTAATGAGCGATTCCTCATTAACAGCCCTTAGGTGGCTGGTGGAAGCTTCCCTTTCAGCATGAGGGTTCACAGGGACACTGCTGGGGGAAGGAAAGAGCAGCGGCACAGCCTCGCCGCACTGCCTGCAACCGTTCCACTCATTAACACTTAACGAACGCAAGATGCAAGGCAGGCTTTTTTGCCTCTCCTACCTCAGGCACACCGCTGACAGCTTGTGCTCTTAATTATCGACTTGTTAAACAGGCGGGCGAGACGGGCCAGGCAACATGATAGGTGCTCCTTGCCGGAGGCTGTTGCTAGGATAGAGCGAAGTTGAAAGGCACTCTGGAAATGGAGGAACCACTCAGATGATGGTTGCGCTTTGTGGTGGAGTAGTGGACTTGGTGCTGCTCTTTTGTCCTGCAATGCCTTTGCGGTGACTGTTCTTGAAGACTCTTGAACCATGCTGCATTATTGCTGTTCCAGATGTTCTCCAGTTTTTGGTTTGGGGGTAAATAGTAACGATTTTGGTAGGGTAGAAATTCTCTGTAAAAAGATTGGGAGGCTTTTCAGAGTGTGTTCCCCCCCTGGCGGCTGCTGGTGGTTTCTTTCTTCCCTGGATTCCCTGGCTGCCAGTGGGGATGGCACCTCTCTCCCTCCCATGAATTGATTGCTACTTCTCTGGATTCCTACTTCTTTCAAATGTGTCACTCTTTCTCCAGCCAGTTTGGTGTAGTGGTTAAGTATGCGGACTCTAATCTGGGAGAACTGGGTTTGATTCCCCACTACTCCACTTGCACCTGGCTGGATGACCTTGGGCAAGCCGTAGTTCTGATAAGAGCTGTCCTTGAAAAAGAGCCGTTTCTGTCAGAGCTCTCTCAGCCCCACCTACCTCACAGGGTGTCTCTTGTGGGGAGGGGAAGGGAAAGGAGTTTGTAAGCCGCTCTGAGACACCTTTGGGTAGTGAAGGGCGGGGTATAAATCCAATCTCCTCCTCAGAAAATGCTTCAAATGCATTGCTCCTTCTCTCACAAGTTCATTGTTTCTTCTCTCCCCCTGCTGGGATTAATTGTTCTCTTCCCTTCTGTCTCCCTCTTGGAATCAATTGCTGATTTCACTCCTTGCCCTGCCAATGGCAGAAGTTCATTGGTCTTTCCTCCCCCACCCCAACTGGTTCAGC